>NC_136501.1:67233725-67318725 GCF_053919585.1 Euprymna scolopes
AATAACATTATAAATATATTGGGCGGTGCATATACCGTAACCAGGGGCCGGAAAACATCGTATTCAACATCGTAACCTGAAAAAAGCATATCTTAGGGCCACCGTATCTCGAGGTCTACTGTATATATATATATATATATATATATATATATATATATATATTCATCAATCTACTTATCTCTCGATCTATTTAATAAATTATCTATAAATATCTATCAAGCAAATCTATCGATCGTTCAATCGATTAAGTTATTATATAAATATATATTTATATATATCTGAATATAGATAACTTAAGTCATATTGTGATCTATCTATCTATACACGTTTATTTACCATTATATCAATATATATATATATACATGTATATATATATATATATATATATATATATACCTAGTTATTATGTATATAATAGATATAAGTAGCCTAATAGTTTATCTATCGATATATTGATCTATTAATATCGATACGTATTTATTTATTCATCGACACATTTTTTGTCAACTTTTATTATACATTTTTTCTATCTATCAATCTATCTATCTATCAATCTATCTATCTATCTATCTATCTATCTATATATATATATATTTATATATATATACAGGTACATATACTAATCAGAGTAATAAATATGAGTATAAATATTAGTATACTTAAAGAACGCACATTAACACATGTATACAATTAAACGACTCTTTTGGAGTTCGAATAAAATCTATCTATCTATATATCTATCTATCTATCTATCTGTCTGTCTGTCTGTCTATCCGTTTGTCTTTCGGTTGGTTTGTATATATATATATATATATATATATATATATATATATAATAGAACAAGAGGAGTATGAAATGAAGTCACAAAACTATATATTGGTGGATATAGATTGGTTCATTTATTGAGTAATGGAATACAGGCACTTATTTGGGGGATAGAAGGGACTCTTTATGTCAAGGCATTTCGAAGCCTAATGCTTTTCATCAGATAAGTAGAGAAGATGCTATGTAGTATGGTGGAGATGCAGCGTCTAGCGTAAGTTTCATTAGGAGCGAAAAAGACTAAGTGAAATTATAGATTGTTGGAGGGAGCTTTATTGAATTCTAAATAAAGAAGAACATTGTTATATAAAAAAGTGTATATAGTATTCACCATAATGTTGAGTTTATTTTAAATTTAAGTGGTATACGTTATATGTTCAAATTGGGGGTATATTGTGGCTGCGTGGTAATTCTATTTTAACCGTTTGGGAGGTGTCTTTTATCTAAGGTGTGGTCTTTTTGACAGGTGCAACGGATACGGCAAATAGCAACTATAAAATCACGTATAATTTTGGGAGGGTAGTTGCAATGCTATATGTTAGGTACTATGCGGCAATATTTCTAAGTTTCTTCTGTTATGATATAGGGAGTGTGGTTATAAGGGGACGGTAGCAGATAGGATGGCAATGTCTTTGGGTGCGTTTAACTTAGGTTTTTGGATACAGATAAATGGCGTGGTGGAAGATTAAGGGGAAATTAACTACCTATAAAAATGGTAATAACACCAATAATAATAATAATAATAATAATAATAATAATAATAATAATAATGATAATAATAATAATACCAACAGCAATGATAAAAGTGATGCCAATGGTGATGGTAATAACAATGAAAATGATGATAATAGTAACGGTTATAGTAGCAATGACGGGAATAATAATAATAATAATAATAAAAATAATAATGATAATAATAATAATACCAACAGCAATGATAAAAGTGATGCCAATGGTGATGGTAATAACAATGAAAATGATGATAATAGTAACGGTTATAGTAGCAATGACGGGAATAATAATAATAATAATAATAATAATAATAATAATAATAATAATAATAATGATAATAATAATAATACCAACAGCAATGATAAAAGTGATGCCAATGGTGATGGTAATAACAATGAAAATGATGATAATAGTAACGGTTATAGTAGCAATGACGGGAATAATAATAATAATAATAATAATAATAATAATACCAACAGCAATGATAAAAGTGATGCCAATGGTGATGGTAATAACAATGAAAATGATGATAATAGTAACGGTTATAGTAGCAATGACGGGAATAATAATAATGATAATAATAATAATAATAATAATAGTAATAATAATAATAATAATAATAGTAAAAATAAAACAATAATAATAATAATAAGAGTAATAACAATATTACTACCACCACCACCACCACCACCACTACAACTACTACTACTACTACTAATAATAATAATGTTAATAATAATAATTACTAGGAGGGGAATAAAAGAAAGGGTACAGACAAATAGGGGGGTCAAAATAACATTAAATAGGGATAAGGGGTGAAGGATGAGTGGTCCCTGGTGAAAAAAGAATATATATATATATATATATATATATATATATATATATGCATATATATATATTACTGTATATATGCATATATATATATATATTACTATATATATATAGCTTAATCGCCATATATATTTTATAAATTACTATATATATATATATATATATATATATATATATACAAAAGAAATAAAAATAATAAAAGATAAAAGTAAGTTTCTTTTAAAAATGGGGAAGATTTGAATACTCAAGACGCAAGTGCATCTTAAAGCGTTACAAGGGAGTTAGGATAGTGCAAATGTATCCATATATAGACACATGTACACACACACACACACACACACACACACACACACACACACACATATATATATATATATATATATATATATATATATATATATATATATATATACAATTATATTTTACATGGGAGTAGCCGGCAAAACAAAAGAGTTCGGTGAGCAAAAACGTGGGTGTTTTCTCCTGTTTTTTCTTTTTTTCCCTTTTTCTTTTCTTTTCCCTTTCCAAAAAACATCCTTTACTGAGAAAAAATCTGCAAGAGTCCACATTAACTTTCTTGATTACCCGAGTACAAAAGCCAGCAATCCATGTTATTTATGAATAAGCAGGGCCTACAAAATGGAATACATACGTTCTTGTTTTTAAACATAAGGGACAGGTTTCTTCATACGGTGTTTCTTCTTTTAGTAATTAGCAGAATTTACGTCTGTCCGTTAAAATTCCGTATTTCTCCTGCAAATTTTGTGTTATAACCATAAATGCGCTGGTGTGATGAATTCTGTTTCCTCCTATGTTGGATGGCAAAATCGGTATTTGTTCAAAAGAAACACTTTCATACTGTATTCATTCCAGTATATGTATCAGTAGGAAGTGACAACTAGAAAAGGTGTGTAGAACGATTTAGAGATGAGTACTCATGTTGGCGTGTGGGGTTGGTTGGATCGCCCTTAGCTGATAATCGTGAGGGGTAGAGGAGGGATGGGGATGTGTCTGTATGGGTGACGGGAACTGCGGTGGGGTGGACCGGATGAGCTTATCTTACATTAAATTTTCGGTACATTTAAAAGTTTAAATGTAAGTACTTCTGGAATGAAGGGATTAGTGTTATTCTAATTTTAAAGTACATATGTGCTAATTTTTAGATTACTTCTTATTGGGGGGGGGGGCTTTGCAAGTGGGAGGTTACGGACGGAAGGTGCTTAAATGGTTCTAATTTTAGGTTTTAGGTCTGAGGTCCTTGGAGGGGATTTCTTAGCTATTTTTCATTAGGCTTAGGTTTTTAATTGGCTAGGTCATATTCTTGGTGCATCTAGTGCTGGTAGGTAGTTTGGTTGCAATTTAATAGGTGGTATTAAGTGTAAGGTTTTGCGGGGATAGGGGTGGTTAAGCAAAGTTGTCTGAGAGGTTATGATTAAAGTAGTTATATTGTTAGTAAGGCCATCCAAGAGGCAGGCGATTTAAGGTCGGTTGTTTATTTAATATCATATATATATATATTTTTGGATAGCGTTACACGTACAATATGTTAGCTCCTGTCCGGTGGTGCATTTTCAGTTGGGTTATTTGCATTTCCGTACTTGAACTTTCTCTTGTGTCTACAACTGCAAATTATCTCTGGTTTTGTATTAAGGATGTTTAATTTATTAGGTGCCGTTATAATCTCGGTCGCCTCTGCGTTATATAGTAGGCAGTATTTAGAGCCTTGGCATTATCCAGATAAGTCTCCTCTTGTGGAATTGAACTCTCTTTTCCTTATATATATATATATGTGTGTGTGTGTGTGTGTGTGTGTGTGTTTATTACATTTTCACCCCAAACAAGGCACATTGCCACTTTGGTGTAGGGGGCTACTATCAGGGGAAACATCTACTGGGGTACTATGTAGGGATTAGGGCAGCGAGATGTTGGTTCACGTTGCACTTGAACTTATGCATGTCAGTACAGTTGGGGAAGCAGTGACCTGGAATGGAATTCCAAAGTCTAGCTGTTCTGGGGAAGAAACTACTGGAGTAGAAAGATCTTTTACATCTAGGGATCTCTACAGTGTGGGGGTGGGATTTTGCAGCTTGTCGGGTCTGTCGAGGGTGTTCACGTCGTGGGGGCACAAGTGCTTGCAGTTCTTCAGAGCATTCACCATTATAATACTTGTAGAACAGGCAGAGGGATGCAACGTTTCGACGATGGGACAGAGGCTGAAGTTTAGATGCCAGTTTAGGGCCTATCAGATTTGCGACTCTCTTTTGAACCCTGTCAAGGAGCGAGAGACTAGTAGCCGATGCACCGGCCCAAATATGACAGCAATACTCCATACATTATCGAATAGTGGCCTTATAGAGGTACAGGATACTTTCGGGTGTTAGTAGTTTTCTAGCACGGTAGAGAGAGCCCACCTTCCTTGCAGCGGCCCTGGCAATGCCCTCGATGTAATTGTTCCAACTCATGTTTCCTGTGAACGTTAGGCCAAGGAGCTTGAGAGACGTACTCTCAGATAAAGAGTCGTTGGCCATTGCTATAGGTGGTAGAGAAGGTTTCTTGTAATTATTGAATGAAACCAGTTTTGTCTTGGTGGCATTGAACGTTACCATCCATTTTTGTCCCCATTCCACTACTGATTGGAGGTCATCCTCTAGTGTTTCTGCCATTACTTTAGATATATGTTCATTTGTTTTCCTGTCGTGCCTGCTATAGAGTGTGGTGTCATCAGCATATATATCCATCTCAGAGGCAATTTTGTCGGGGAGGTCATTTATGAATATCAGGAACAGCAGAGGTTCAAGGATAGATCCCTGGGGCACTCCCGCATTTATATCATATTGTTTAGATGTACGACCGTCGAGGACAACCTGGATTTTTCTCTTATCTAAGAAGGATTTAATTATGTTAAGTATTCTACCAGTGATACCGTAAGATCTAATCTTCCTGAGGAGACCCTCATGCCATACCCTGTCAAAAGCTTTAGATATATCTAGAGCTACCGCTCTGCCCTCTCCCGCTTTGTCCAGTGAATGGTATATGCGTTCAGAGATTACAGTGAGGATGTCTGCCGTGGAACGGGCTTGTCTAAATCCATATTGATGGTCGGTCAGAAGTTTAGCATCTGTAAGGTGCTGGACTAGAGCATGGTTAATTAAGGTCTCAAATATTTTGGCAAAAAGTGGGAGGAGGCTAATAGGGCGATAATTTAATGGGTCAGTTCTTTCGCCAGCATTCTTGAATACTGGTACTACAGAAGCAGTTTTCCAACAGCTCGGAAAGCAAGATTCATTAAGGCATTTGTTGTAGAGTTTGGAGAGAACTGGAGCTACTTCGGCTGAGCACTTTTTTAATAGCACAGCTGGGATGAGGTCGGGTCCACATGCTTTGGAAGTGTCAAGGTTTTTTATGATAGCATGCACCTGAGCAAGGGTGATTTTCAGATCGTCTAGCATGGCGTCTGTCCGCATAGGAAATTGAGGTAGGGGGTGGTTTAGAGGGTCCAGTGTGGAGTTTGAGGCAAATCGACTGGCAAGCATGTTAGCCTTCTCGGTTGCTGAGCAAAGAACCTCGTGAGTGTTTATCCACCTGGCTATCTATCTGTGTGTTTATATATATATATATATATATATATATATATATATATATATATACGTATGGATAGATAAACATATATATATACATATACACAAAAAAACAGACAGACGTGTACATATATATATATATATATATATATATATATATATATCGTGTGTTTCTACTATATAAATGTAAGAAATACTTCATGTGTTTTTTCTTAATCTCTTTCCTTCATTTTCCCGTCTCTCCATTGCCATCATGTACAATTGTGTTTTTGGTGTGAGGTAAAACCTATACGTACGCACCTATATGCCTACGCATGAATGCGCAATCTTAATGACGTATATGTAGTATTATTAGACTACGAAATTTGTGCACATATATATATATATATATATATGCATGCATATCATTTATTAATCACATTTATTACTATATAAAAATATTCGCCAGTTCAATTAAGCATAAACTCACATTAAAAAACGAAAACAACATTGGTATATATACGCACCTATTTAGACACCAATCCCTGGTCGCATACAGAAAAACACATTACGGATCAGACATAAATACTTATGCATGCTGTAACATACACGTAAATGTGGAGGGATAATGAAACACATTCAATCTATAATACACTGAAACATCCATTTAAACATATACACATTTTGATTAAAATAGATATGAATACCAACGTACAATAAAGTAAATTGTATCACACTCATTCAAATCCACAATCGCATCGAATACAGCAGACAGTCCTAGGAACATATACCAGAAAGAACAGTTGGGAATAACATATGCATCATCCACTATGACTACAATTTCTATAGTTGCAGAAAACAGAACTATTAACACTTGACATAATGACATAGGCTTAAATGAAGAGAAGCATTCTCTTAATCCGTCAACCAAAATAGAGTAGAAGTCTTAAGTAATTGTGAGTATGGTTTCTAAGCTCGACAGCATACATTTGAAAAAAAAGGATGTTTTAACAGACGAAACGTTTTATAATAATTGTGAAAAACAAAGACCAAAGATTTCTCCGCTATAAATGACCGGAGACTAGTTGAAGATGATCATTCCATAGTCTTCGGAGAATTAGTGCCATAGTAATGTCTTTCATAGGCGAGGAAATTTTGTAAATAATCCCTGCTCATGAAAATTTCGTCTGATTATAGATTCATGCAAGAAGAAATGGTAAAGACTAGGAGAATTATATAGCGCGATGCTGTTGATAGCAGCGCGACTGTGTAAAAAAAGTCTAAATACTAAGTCTGAGATCAACTTTGACTAAGAGGATTCCGAAAATTCAGACACCAACTTTCATAATCTACAAATGTCCGACTCCGATTTTAAAGTCTTCCAATATTCAGGCTGTCTGTTGATTCTTCGGAAATAAAAAAAATACGACTTTGGCTCCAACTTCTTTCAAAACCCTCATCTGCACAATTCTGGTGGGTATAGATAAACTGACTCTATTTAAAGAGAGTCGTCTGTATTTCTTATTGATTTAACATCGTCACCATAAAATCGGCAACGGTTTTAGGTAGAACGTTAAGTGCAACTTGTGAGCGAAATAAACGAGACTATCGGATGCGCCCATTCTTCACTGAATTAAGACCATCAAAGAGCGAGTGTTTCTTTTTTAACAATGGCTTTTATGTAAGTTCATTTATTGTTATTTTTGTATGGAGAATTATTTGTTTTTTTTGTTTACATTCTCTTTTATTCTTTTAATATATTTCTATATTTTGTATTTCTTTTTTGTTGTGTTTGTTTTTGTTATCACCATTGTCCATATTGTGTTTCAGGTTTATGCAACCATGTTAATGTTTTGGAAATTCTTTAGATAATGGTTTGTATCATTTCAGTTATTCGGACTACTAATTTCACTTTTGTAGTCATATTCACAGAGTTTTGGCTGCTGTAACCGGTGATCTTCCCCAGCTGCATTTTACCTGGTGCTACAAGATGAGACTATCTGAAGATATCGGCTTCCTTACTGAGATATACCGGACATTTATGTTAATGTTGATTTTTTTCTTTTCCTTTCGAAAAACTAAATAATGTTCTATAAAAGCAAAAAGAAAAACTACAACTTTCGACTATATAGCACCCCCCCCCCGAAAAAAAACACCATGAATAAATATTTGACGTTATAAAGAACTTGAAGCATGACAAAAAGCAAGTTCCTCTAATGAAGCGGGGTCTATTCGGCATTTCTTCAGATGGTCTCTTTATGTGGTCTTTGAAACGGTTCCTCTGCCTATCGGAACTGTGTCAAGCTTAGAGTAATTGACCATAGAGGATTCTACGCGGTAGTCTGTTCTTGGACGTTCGAATGATGTGCTCCAGCTACCTGAGTTGGCATTGGACCATGATCGAAACCACGCTGCAGCTGCCTGCCCTTCTCAACACATTCTGGACACATCTTATATGTGGCGTCTCACGTCTTCTCATATGGTGGCTATAGGTCGACCAAGATACATACAGCATTGTGGTGATTCATAATGCTCTGTACGCTAACATTTCTCAACAGTAAAATCATAGGTTAGTGGTCTGTAAAACCCTTCTCCTAAGTCGATCAAAGAGTGCTTGCTTTGGGCAATTCTTGATCTCGTCATCTAATGAGGTGTTTTAAACCACGCTTCCCAGATATTTGAATGTGGCATCGTGAGCACGTGTTGTCCTGTTACTGTAGTTACTGTATGAGTTATTGAGTTTGTGAAAGGTCAATACTGTACTGACAGAGTACCTCTGTCTTCTGGGTGTTGATCTTCAGTCCGATTCTAGCGTATGCAGTTACAGCTGCCGAAAGTATGTTTGCAAGATGTATGTGAAAAGAGGGTACAGTCGTTGGCGTATTGTAACTTAATGATAGTCTGTAAGGTCAGCTTGGTCGTTGTCTGCAGCCACCTAAAAGATAACCATTAAGTCTAAAGTTACTGTTACCTCCAGCCTGCTTTTCTATTCCTCTACGTAACAATGTTGTAACGACGAGACTAAAAAAATTGAAGAGAACAGGAGCCAGCACACAACCTAGCTTCATTTCAGTAGGTACACCAAAAGATTCTGAACTGTGTTTTTCACTTGGTCTGCCATGCTCGAATAGAAATGTGCAAGAATGTTGAGAAACTTTGGTGGGTATCCAATAAGTCCCTGTTAACTGTGTCAAATATCTTCGAGAAGTCGACAAAGGCAATGAACAAGTCCCTGTGCTGATCCCGACATTTCTTCTGGAGGTGACGTGTCACAAAGATCATGTCAACTGTTCCCTTCCACTCTAAAAAACGTACTCTGATACTGTGGAAACGAATCTACAGAGTATGATCTTGGCACGAACCTTTCCAGCAACGGCCAACAGAGATACTCCTACTATTGAGGCATATGGATTTGTCTCCTTTGTTCTTGTAAATGGTCACAATGTTCGACTGCTACAGGTCATACCTTCATTTCTACACTTCTGAAATGTTGCTATGCAGTGTCTGTGTACCGAGGTAACTTCCTTCCTTGAGAATATCAGATGGGATGTTATCAGGTCCAGCAGACTTGTCATTTCTCAGTATTTCGACAGCGGACAGCGTTTCTCCGAAGGTTGCGGGGAGGTCGAGATCTAGCATTGTTGGGTGTTGAGAGAGCTACAACTAGAGTGAGTTGGTGTAGCAGGGTGTTGAAATGGTCAGCCAATCGCTCCATTATTATAATCTGATAATCTATTATAATTTGATAATCTGATCTATCAGCTTCAGTCAGCAGTTTCTGGGGCGGTAGATGGCGCTCATTGCATCATAGAAGCTATGTCCATCACCTTTATCAGCGTGAGTCTGGACCTCATTGGCTTTTGAAAACCACCACTAATCCTGCAGTGTTCTGAGAGTTGTTTGGGTTTGAGAACAAAGGGTTTGTCGTGGCTCTTTATGAAATTGAAACTGTGAGTTATTCAGGGTGGCTCTGTGTGATTGTGCATTCTATCCAGGATGGTAGAGATTGAGCCTGCATTCTGATCAAACCAGTCTTAGTGTTTTTCTTTTTTGGTTTTAACACCGATGGCTTGGGCTGCAATGTCAAGGAGCATGATGGACAGGGAGATACACTTTTCATCCATCCCGGATAAGAGTCAACAGGATGACTCATAGTTTTTCTTTTGTTGGAAGATGGTGTTTGTGATGGTAAGATCGTAATCCACACACAGACTAGAGTTGACCTTTCATATTCCATGGCCACCGATCACACCATTCGTGTTTTCTATGTTCTTTCCGACCCTTGCATAAAAATCACCAATCAGCATGATTTTGTCACTCTTCAGGATGTAACTGAGGATGTCATCAAGTGCCTGGTAAAATCGATGCTTCTCTTCATTATTCGATGGCAGAATTGATAAATAGGAATTTGCCAACGTAACATATCTGTATTTTGCAAGTAGAATGCGAAGAGTCATGGGCCTTTTGTTGAGACTTCCTGCTCACTCTGTGAGTTTGGGTAGTAGGTTGTTCTTGATTTCAAAGCTTATTCCGTGAAGGTGTTGGCCACCCATTTGGGTATCTTTTCCAAAAGAACGTATAACCCTCACTTATTTCATTGATTGAGCCTTTCTAAATCAGCCTATTCTCACTGAGTGTCGCCACGTTCACATTGTACCGTTTAGCTCGCTAGCAATGAGAGCAGTCCAGCGTTGTGGTCTGTCTTGATGTTCCATGCTGCAATTCTAAATGACATTGTTGTTAACCGCGTAATGGAATGATCCGACAGGTGCGGTATCATGTTCGGGCACTATTCCAAGTAAGCACTGTTTAGGCCAACCTTTCTAGGTCTTTCCCCAATCAGAGTAAGCAGTGCGGTTCCTAAATCAGTTTGCTCAGACGTAGAGGAGACTGCCGAAAACAGTGGCCACTCAATTCCAGCTGCCAGCGACCGATTTTCTGTGCCGCGAACGTGCAAAGGTCCAGCTAAGAGCTTCTAGCTCATTCAAATCTGCTCCCATCACTGGCTACTCCATCGGCGCTAGACTATTGAGAGTCAGAAACTCATGTAGAAGATTCTTGCGCGATGAAGTTTAAACTTACCATTTTATAAGTGCCACGTAAATCGTATCTTGCATTTCAAAGAAAGAAAATAATCTATAATATTTTTAAACTAATGCTATGTTTTTTCTTCACACCCGTCTGAGCACGGGTATTCTAGAAGTATTTATAAAAAGAGACACACATATATTATATCTCTACTATTATATAAAAGGAACTTTCTTTGTGTTTGTGTGTCTGAGTTCACCCCCATCTATTCGAAAACGGCTTGACAGATTTTTATAAAATTTCACAGGATGGTACTTTATGTGCCTGGTAGTTTCTTAGATAAACTTTCTGACGGAATGTTTTCATAAGTATCGAAAATCGACAATCGAATTAATCCGATGAAAGAGGGAAAAAGTGATTTTGATCAAATTTAACACTTTGATGACTTAACATCACAAGTACATATTAGGAGTTTTATTACCAACAAGTCGAAACGTCCGACACATAATATCAACAGTAGGCGCTTTGATATGACAGGAGCGCGTTCGAAATGAATGTTTCTATTTAAAGTACTAATGACCCATCATACTTGACTTATTCTTTTTTAAACTTAAATTCAAGCCATTATCATCGCATTTTTAAACTTAAATTCAAGCCATTATCATCTTTACGATCGATGGTTACATCGGCCGAAACGTTGTGACTATGAAAGCCGAGACGAAACTCCTAGTTAGAAAATTAAGAACAATGCAAAGTCTTTCATTTATTTTCGGCCTTACCTCCTTTATTTACTTTTCATTATCTTAAATATATTGTTCGTATTTGATCGCGGTTCTCTTTCTTTATACGTTATATTTCTTTTATTTCTGCGCATTTTCCCCACTTATTTGCCTTTCTTTTTCCTTTTTTATTCTTTTATAATCTTTATTTCTTTATTTGCTCGTTGCCATTTTTTAATTCTTATAATTCTGTTCTTTTTCGTTTCGTAATTTGTTCGTGTATTTCTTTTCTTATCGTTTCTTATTCTAATTTTCATTTCCTCTATTACGAACCTCTTACCTAGGGCTATTCTGGTCTAAATGCTCATAACATCAACCACCTGCAATCTCGTAGTAAACTAATCTTTAAGACAACCCAAGACACCCACACTATTCTAAAACAATTGTTACACACACTCATAGGTAGACCTACCTTCTCTCAACCGCATCCCCCGTATCGCTGCTAAAATACAAGAACATATACACACCATGAGCGTCTTCTACCACCATTGGCACCTCATGACGAGGTGTTTTCACCGCCATGCTGGCCTGCTGCGACTATTTCAATTTGACACATCTAATCAGTTATTATGATTATTTACTCTCGAGGAGTTCTCAAAAACGTCATCACCGATAATTATGCTCACTCATAATAATAGATGGTTTTCCTTGAAATACGAGTGACAAAATGTTTCTTCTAATTTTCAGTATTCTCTACTTTTTTTCATAACCATTACAAATGACTTAGTTTATCACAGAACAACTTACTATTGGTTTCTCGTTGGCAATGGATTTGGGCGGTAAAAAGACTCCCCACATTTGGACATGAAAATGAAAATGACATGTAAACACAAAAACTGAATTCCTATTAACTGCAGCGGAATATATATCAACAAGAACCAATCACATCAAAGCAAAAATCGACAAAACACAAGAAAACAGTAAATGCAGACTCTGTTGACAAAGAAACGAAACGATAAACCATATAGTATGCGAATGTAGCAAACTAGCCCAAAAGGAATGCAAGAACGGGCACGGCCAAGTGGGAAGAGCAGCACACTGTGAATTAGGCAAACGACTGCATCTGGAACGCACAGAAAAATTGTACAAGCATAAGCAGGCAACAGTACTTGAAAACAAGAATAACAAAATACGATGGGACATGGACATACAAACGGATAAACTTATCCAAGCAAAAAGACCGGATATAGTAATAATTAAGAAGAAAAAAAAGTCCTGTCAAATCGTAGACGTTGCTTTTCCAGCTGATCACAGGATAAACATCAAAGAAAAGGAGAAACGGAGCAAATGCACAGGCAGAGAGATGATAGGGATCTGGATGATGAAGAAAATCAAGATAGTACATATAATAGTAGGAGCACTAGGAACAATTCCGAAAAACTTTGAAAAAAAGAATGGGAGAAATTGGAATCCGAGGAATGCCTGGGAAGATAAACGAACAACAATAGTAAAAACAGCTGAAATATTAAAGAAAACCTTGGAATGTGGAGACTAGTGTACATGAGCAACAAGTGCGGACCAGACAAACAGCTGCAGGGGAAAAACATCAAATTTCCACATGGAAGCAAGCTGCAATCTGTAATGTCGCTGTCCTATTGCCCCGTCACCGACCCCCGAAAAGTGACACTAATAGCCAAAACGGGTCGAGGAGGATAGAAAGATACTGACCAGACTTCCGATGAACCAGTGCGAGGAGAACTGGGACCTTGGGGAGACTTAGTGCCACTCAAATTCCAACGAAGACTAATGACTGCTGCCAGCGAGAAATAAATGGTGAGTGACTGTTGCGAGAACGCAAATTCATTTGCAAATGTTATTGAAAGAGGTGGAGAGTACTGGAAATCTAGTGAGACTTTTTGTCACTCAGCTGTCAGGGAACACCAGAGGTTGTTGTCAAAGAGAGATCTTTGATGACCTGTGTGAAAGCTCCTTGTGAGCAATAATAATAATAATAATAATAATAATAATAATGATAATAATAATAATGATAACAATAATAATGATAATAATAATAATAATAATAATAATAATAATAATAATAATAATAATAATAATAATAATGATAATAATAATAATGATAATAATAATAACAATAATAATAATAATAATAATAATAATAATAATAATAATAATGATAACAATAACAATAATAATAATAATAATAATAATAATAATAATAATAATAATAATAATAACAATAACAATAATAATAATAATAATGATAATAATAATAATAATGATAATAATAATAATAATAATAATAATAATAATGATAACAATAACAATAATAATAATAATAATAATAACAATAACAATAATAATAATAATAATGATAATAATAATAATAATGATAATAATAATAATAATAATAATAATAATAATAATGATAACAATAACAATAATAATAATAATAATAATAATAATAATAATAATAATAATAACAATAACAATAATAATAATAATAATGATAATAATAATAATAATGATAATAATAATAATAATAATAACAATAATAATAATAATAATAATAATAATAATAATAACAATAACAATAATAATAATAATAATGATAATAATAATAATAATAATAATAATAATAATAATAATAATGATAATAATAATAATAATAATAATAATAATAATGATAATAATAATAATAATAATAATAATAATAATAATAATAATGATAATAATAATAATAATAATAATAATAATAATAATAATAATAATAATAATGATAATAATAATAATAATAATAATGATAATAATAATAATAATAATAATAATGATAATAATAATAATAATAATAATAATAATAATAATAATAATAATAATTTATTTATTTATTTACTCATCAAAAGATTTTGCAATGATTACCAATTATTGCTCAACAGTTAGAGTAACGATGAGTAACGATGAGTCTACAGAGATTTCCATTATTGCCCATTCTTTTTGAGGAGCGTGGGGAATTTTGCTTTATTTTAACAAAAACGACAACTGGAGTAACACTAAAGCTCTCCAAGGTTCCAGTACTCTCTACGCCCTTACAATTGAAGTCTGGTTAGTGCTTTCCCTCCTCGATCTTTCCATCATTCTTGTTATTCATGAACATGTGTGGCACCTGTTAAGATTCGTGTATGTGTGTTTTTCGCTAATTTATGGAATATCTGCTTGTTTCAGTTGATTTAAGCTTGTATGATTTGCAGAGCCAATGTTTTTTTATTTATTTATTTATTTCCATTTCAACTTTCACAGTTTATGTAGGTTGGTATCATCATCATCATCATCATCATCATGGTAAATATAATTATTATTTCTTATCAGATACTTTAGCGTCAAGAACCGTTAAAATCAAGCAGTATTTCTTAATTCCTGTTATGACTTTGCTTTGTCACAACAACCGTTTACCATTGAGTTGTCGCTCATAATAGCTGTTTGTTTTCTATGAAATTTGAGTGGCAATACACATACTCAAGGTCTGTCCATGATATTCCAATAAATTTATACGCATTGTTTCCTGTCCTACTATATTCTATATTGTAATAACAATTTGAAAGCTGAGTTTGTTTTATTTAACAAAACTGAACTATGCCCACGCCTCCCGACTAACTGCCGTAGTCTAACGTATTTCCTGTGGTTCTTTTATTTCTTAGTATCATTCATCTTCTTATGGATCGAGCCGGCATTGATTATCAGCGGTCACCAGGCACAGAATAAAAAGAAATTCACAATTTACATGAAAATCAAAAGCAAAACACAGATATAGAGATTATATACAAGTAATGTACTGGACCTGAGTATATATAATGTGTTATAAGGACCCCAATCTCTTAAGATCAGGATCTCAGCTTAGGATAGTTCTGGCATTTCTTGTCGATGTCTCCTTCGCTAATGTATCTACCTTTCACCGAAAATTAATAGGTGTCGGTTTTTCTTAGCTTGGTTTAACCAGAAACAAAATATAGGGGCTAGACAAAAAATGGAAACATCTTAGCAAAACAACAAAAAAATAATTTAATACGGCGTAGGCTCGCCTTTTGCAGAAATTATAACCTCCATTTTCTGATGTATTGGTTCATAGAAATTGTGAATAGATTTCAAAGGAATTTTCCCTAATTCTTCTGTTAAAATACTCCAGTTCTATTTGATTTTTTAAAAATTTAAGAAGTGTTTTTCGCTTTTAGATATTGACAAGATTACCCTTAATGGAAGACCTCTCGGATTTAAAAAAAAAAGACAAAATTGTTGGTGCTCGTATGGTAGGCGCTAGTGTAACAGAGGCTGCCCAAATGCTTGGTGTTTGAATAGTTACTGTCCTAAAAGTACTGACTACATTTGGATGACAGGTGAAAACGTCCTCAACAAAGCATATGTCTGGTAGAATGTTGAAATTGGGTTAGAGAGACATTCGGACTCTAAATCGAATCTTTAGAAAGAATCGTAAGATCACGTCTCCAAAAATTACTACAGAGCTGAATGGACATTTGCAGAGTAATTTGGGAGCTGAACATGCTTAGATTCCAAGGAAGAGTAGCCGTTAGAAAATCTATGCTCGCAAAGACAAACGTTTTAAAGCGTTTAGAGTGGTTTAAGAACAATTAGCTGTGAAAAAATATATTTTGCTCCAACGAATCGTCGTTTTCTTTATTCCCGATCACCGGCCGAGCATACGTAAGGAGACAGTCGAAAGAATCATTTTATCAAAACTGCCTTCTTTCAACCATAAGACATGGTTGCTCTTGTGCTATTTTGAGGAAATTTGTAGGGCCAACAATTTCACTCTATGGAAAAATCAACAGCCAAGACGAATTTTTTGCAGCCAAGTTCATCCAACGTCAAAGAACTGTTTCTGAAGAGGAAAACGACTTTTCAAGATGATAATATCGCAATCCATGCAACTGGAATTGTTTAATAATGGCGGGAGCAATATTCTAACGAAGTTGAGCATCTCATCTGCTCTTCACAATCCCCAAACCTCAACAGTCGTTTTCCACCGCAATCGTATCTAAAAATAACCGGGGGTATTTTAACTGGAAAATGGGCTAAATTCATTTGGAATCAATTTACAATTCATATGAATCAACACTTCGGAGAATTATGGCTGTAATTTCCGCAAAAGATGGACCTATACCATATTAAATTGTCGACATCTTAAGGTGTTTCTATTAATTAGTTCAAGCCCTGTATGTCTCTCTTCTGTCTTATTCTTCCAAATTCTCAACTTTAGATTAACTCTGGTTATTAATGACTAACTATACATGTTGTTGCATGTTAACTGGTACATTCTTTTTTATTTTCACTAATTTCCTAGCTAGTCTTTTTTCGGTTGTCCTTGTTTGGATAAAATAACTCCGTGCAATATCACAAGAATACATCTTTATTTTATTTAATATTCAAATACAAACATTTGGGGGAGACAATGAGGCATTAAGCATTTTCGAAAAATTGCAAAATCTACTTCGCAATCTAGTAGGATATAATCACTAACATTTCCGATAATGCCGTTTTTCATATATTTAAGTTCCAGTTTTTTAACTTCATCGCATGAATTTACAAACACTAAATGCTATATTGATCAGCTACAGTCACAAGTGCAAATGTATTAGTGCGTAAATGATTCAATAAGATTTGAACTCTTAAATGAAGGACAGAATCGAGATTAGCCGACTGTGTTATTATTTTATTTAATTTTGTGAATAAATAATTTGATATCATATTACAGTATTATTCTTTTCAGGACTCACCTCAACAAGGATCTCCTATCTTTGCCATAATCATATTTCGTTCTTGATAGTTTCTTAGATTAAGTGGTTTCATGCCTAGTATCGAGCGAATTTCCATAAAAAACTCATAACTTTAAAAATTCCAAAAGAAGCAAAGAAAGCAATCCATTTTAGTGTAGACATAACATTTTTGCCTTGATACATATATATATATATATATATATATATACATATATATTCTTTATATATGTTGTTATATATATTTACTAAATATATTTTTTCTCTATTTATTTAGAAATTAATTAAACGACGAGAAAAATACGTTGTCTGAAATGCAACAACCTCCCTCAAATACTAACAATAAGTACAGAGGTAAATATAAACGAAGCTATCTGATACGAAATAGACAAAAACAAAACAAAATACAATCAAGTTTCCCCCTCTCCAGAAAAATGTAGCAAACGAACGTGACGTCAATGGCGGCGTCCATTAATAGGATCCAATATGGCCGTCGCCACCAATTTTTCGCCGAGTTGTTAGTTACGTCTGTGAACATAGCGGGAGATTTCGGTATGGGAATAGGCACCCACCGACATCAAAAGAAGCGGACTTGTTTAATATTAATTTCATGAAAAATCTCTTTTGAAGATGACTCAGAAAAAAGATATTGCAACTATAACATATGAGCAATGTTCGAAAATTGACTTTCTGGAAAAGCTTCCAATGCAACATATTAGTGGAACTCATGCATTAATACTTAAATAAAAAAAATAAAAGCACACAAAGAATACCCGCAGACGCAAACACATACACCGTACACACGCACACTCATACATATCTATCTATCTATCTATCTATCTCTATATATATATATATATATAAACACACACACACACACACACACACATATATATATATATATATATATATATATATATATATATCCAACATTCTGATTTCTTGCCGTTGAATATTCTCAAACTATTTACTATGATTATACCTTAAAGACACTAAAATTCTATCAATTCTTGTGTTAATTGTCGATATTCTATATGTAAATATTTTAGTCTGCGCACTCAACGGTGGCGTTGCAGATGAGTTTGAATGATCCGATAAGTAGTACTAATTATTTCCTTTACTTGCAGAAGCATAAAGCCCTAGTGTATAAAGTAATTCTTATGATTTATTTTAAAAAATATATATATATATATATACATATATATATATATATATATATATATATATATATATATATATATATATATATATAGTGTCGTTTCATAATTATCAACTAGTGGTTGTAGAGAATGTGACGTATGAAAGTCCAATCTCGAGCAGAGCATAAGTAATTGTTAAAAGAAAAATTCAACAAAAAATCAGCCCATTCTCATTATAAATATATTTCAACAAACTGCGGGCCTGATTACACGAGTCGAATCAGTAACTGACTTTAAAGGCATGACTGGCCCGTCTCCTCAACTTTCAAACAAATCGTTCACATAAAAAATGTAATAGGTGATTAATCTGTGTCGCTAAGTAAAAAATTTTTACTTTACAATTTTACAACTTCTTAAAAAAAATTTTTTTCTGAAAAGAATTTATGCCTCTCCATCGAATAAAACAGTGGAATTCTAAATATATACATTTCCAGAAAGTGTTATTCGTTTTATTGATTTAAATAATGTTAACCTGATAATTATTTTGCACACACACACACACACACACACACACACACACGCACGCACATCTCTCTATATATATATCTATAAAAGTGAACGTGTATGTGTGTCTATCTGTGTGTCAGTCTGTGTGTCTGTGTACATTTCCCTACGCAATAACTGTCAGTTTTAAGTCTACAGACTCGACATTTCATATACAGGGTACTGAGATTTGGCTGTTAAGCGGTTAAAGTTCATAGATTTTACCTTTGAGGACTCTACCAAACTCCTCCGCTAATTTTGGGTCTTAACACTTGAAATTTTAGATATAGGTTCCATGGACATGGACCTAATTTAATAACAACAACAATAAATTTTAAGAGGTCATAATAGGGATCAAAGTTTTAAAAAATTGACCTCTGTGGTCTCTACCAAATTACTCAGACAATTTCTGGTCCAAACGTATGAAATCTTACATAAAGGGTATTCAGAGAAAGGGCAAGCTTTTTAATCGGTTTGGGTCGAAAATTTGAGCTACCAATATATAAATGTATGTATGTATGTTTGCATGTCTGCCTAAAACTTTCGACAGAGGCGACGGATTTTCACGAGATCAGTATCGTTTTGAAGCTCGACCCTTCAGACGACAAATACCGAAAAATTGGCTAAAAACATTAATTTCTTCACCCTCAACTGGGCACTTTTCTACAGGGAGTGGTCGCTATTTTCGCCGATATTTTCGAAAGTAATCCCTTCTTTTCGATTGTTTAAAACTACGTCACTTCCGGTTTGGCTGTGGTCGTAACAGCAAAGACGTCACGTTTTCCCCGGTCTTTTCCTCCTTTGCTGTACTGGTTCGAGCCTGCCTTCCTACTACCACTTTTTTTGCTCAACAAATTCCTCCAAACACTCGGACAACGCCGGGCTGAAATTCTAGTATATATATATATATATATATATATATATATATATATATATATATATATATATATATATATACAAAATATTTATTTTGTAATAATTTAATTTTTCGAATTAAACAAAATAGGCATATCCGTTTCATTTATTTAAAGAATGATTAACGGGCACTGAAAATTATTTTACGAAGAACAATAGTCAAGCTTTTTTAATAGTATTAACATTTACAGGCATTTATCATTTCAAAAGTAATATTATTATTAGTAGTTACAGATACGGATTAATGAACAAAACACAGTGGAATTTCCGCATCCAATGAATACCATAATATTAACTCGCTTCACCTTATTATAATAAAGGTCCATACAAAATTTTAACCAAGTCGGCCGAGTAGTTTTCGAGTTAATATGAGTTATAATTGTTGTGAGTAGCACCTATTAATCCTTAATAATCCTAACTCTGCATTTAACGGATACAATAAGACTAGTTCGATGCAGTTTATCATAAGAAACGTCCATACAAAATATCAGCCATATCGGTCCAGTAGTTTTCTTGATAAAAAATAGAACATACAGATAAACAGATAAACTAAGAGAAATAGATAACACTTTTCATATAAACTTTTGAGGGGAACTCTAATAGTCTACACATTTTTATGAAACGTCGCCGTTATAATCAAGTTGATTGAACCGTTGGTGAAATAGAAAAAAACAAAAAAAAAAAAAAACAAGCAAAAGACAAAAACAACAAAAAAGCACAAAGTACACAAACAGAACAATTCAACAGTGTGAGCAAACATCGATCAACAACAAGTATTGATCGGTGAGAGGAATTAATCAGAGAAATCGATTGAAAGTGTGATATTAAAATGAAAAATATTATTAAAATCTCGGTTTTTTTATGGGTGGAAGGAGGCCTTTGTTCTTTTATGGAAATTTTGTTCATATCGATGCTAGGCTGATGTGTTGCTTTCTTTGATCGGCCGCTCATAACAGTGTATACACACCATAGATAGATGAATAGATAGATAGATAGATAAATAGATATCCACAGATACGAATAACTTGAAACAATTAAGGTATATATATATATATATATATATATATATATATATATATATATATATATATATATATATATATATATATAATACATATGTGTATGTGTATAAAAAGGTTTGACCAACAAAGCTGCTTCCGAAGGATCTTAATTAGCAATTGGTAGATTCTTACACGTGACGCCGCAGATTTGTGTGCCTTGCATTGCATTAAATGCGCACGGCGTATGTAGTCTGATGCGCAAAGTTTGAATGAAAGACCATAGGTTCACTAAACAACTATTATACAGAAGTCATTTTTATAACTACACTAATGAATCACTGCTTATCAAGATTCGGAAGCCATTCGAGGATAGTGGTAAAGGAGATCGTCAGTTGGACGTTAGATGTCTACAACCACAGCAGAAGATTTTTAATTCTTGCTTTGTATCAAAGACCAATGCACAACGTCCATGAGCAAAGTTTCTTTCCTATTACATCCCATCTAAAACAAAATACCACGAAACTGATTCATAGCCGACTAAAACATGACCGACTTCAAGTTTAAATATTCTCGAAACAATCGTGGAAAAGTCATTAATATTTTTTTCAGAAAAATAGATTCATCATCGCTAAGTTACTGGGGTCTGCTTCCAATAAACACTGTAACAAATACCTTTCCATGTCTTGTTCTCTGGTAACTGAAAAATTGCTGATTGATAGAAATAATGGATAACTCTGGGAAAAGAACTGATGCACAAAATCATCAGCACGTTAGTCCCACCTTAATCTTTGTTTCAACATTTAAATTATAAAACAATCTGTCGATAGTCCACCATTTCACAAATATTAATTTTCTTTCACACACACTGTGAATATAAGTAATTAAGTTCCACGGCAGATATCCTAACGGTTATTTTTGAACGCATAAACTATATCCCAGATAAGTAAAGTGAAACTATGGGTGTTATATCATATATATAAGACCTTTGACAGGGTTGTACATGGAGGTCTTCTCAAGAAAATTTATGTATAAGGTATTACTGTACGAATATTTCATATGATAAGATCCTTCATAACTAAAATAAAAATCCAAGCCGTTCTCGATAGACACGCGTTTGAATACCATCACATTAATGTGCGTGTGCGCTAGGGATCGGTAACTGGACCTATATTTTTCCTCATCTTTATAAACGACCTTAAGCGCATCTGTGATGAATATATACCTTTTACCAAGCCATTGGTCTTCACTGGAATTTGAGTGGCAATAATCCTCTTCAAGATCCCAGTTCTCTTCGCACTTATCCAGCGGAGATCTGGTCAGTGCTTTCCCCTCGGTTCATTCGTCCTTAATTACTTGGCTGTTTGGTCTCACTTTTAAAGGGGGCGTAGTGATGTGGTAATATGGGAATGGGTGGGGTTAGAGAACTTATAGATATGCGGCTTCAATGTTCAAGGTTCCATGTGGCATTTCATGTTTTGCCTCTGGTCAGCGCTTGTTACTAATGCGTGTCAGTCTCCACATTTAAGGGCTTTCCTTAATATTTCAGTTGTTTTTATTATTGTTGTTCGTTGTATTTTTCCAGTCACTCCTTTGATTCCAATTTCTCCCATTCTTTTTTCAAAGCTTTTCGGGATTGTTCCTAGTGTTCGTACTATTATAGGTATTATTTTGATTTTCTTCATCTTCCATATCCCTTTTATCTTTCTGGTTAGCTCTGTGCATTAGCTCCGTTTCTCCTTTTCTTTGATATTCACTCTGAAGCAGCAAAGTCGATGATTCGACAAGATTTTTCTTTCTTATTAATTATTATAATATCTTCTTGCTTGGATGGTTTATCAGTTTGTATTTCCATGTTCCATAGGATTTTATGATTCTTGTTTTCAACTACTGTTGCCGGCTTATGTTTGTACCTCTGGTCTGTACGTTCAAATT
Source organism: Euprymna scolopes (assembly GCF_053919585.1). Classification (NCBI taxonomy): domain Eukaryota; kingdom Metazoa; phylum Mollusca; class Cephalopoda; order Sepiida; family Sepiolidae; genus Euprymna; species Euprymna scolopes. The sequence goes on from NC_136501.1 coordinate 67,256,746, forward strand.
CAGTTGTTTGAATAATTCCAAGTGTACTGCCATTCCCACTTTGTCGTGTCTGTTCTTGTATTCCTTTTGGGCCAGTTTGCTGCATTCAGTTACTATATGCTTTATCGTTTCGTCTCTTTGTCCACGGAGTCTGCCCTTGGTGTTTTTTTTGTGTTTTGTCCATCTTTGCTTTGGTGTGGTTGATTTTTATCGAGTTATCTTGTACTGCGGTTATTTGGGATTCAGTTTCTCAGCGTATGTGTCCTTTTCACATCAATTTCCCAGTGTTTTTACTATTTTTGTCTTTTGTCATCCTAATGAATCTTCCAGGTAGTTATTTTTCTTCACATTTTTCTTTTCCTGTCTTATCCGTTATCTCTGTTTTCTGTTTTGTCGATTTTTGCAGTGTCTCTCGCTGCCATGATTATCCTTTTCGTGTTTTGCGTTATGCATTTTTCTAATTTTTGTTTTTGTGTCATGCACGCAGTCTTTTATACAAACAAGTCCTCTTCCGCCTTTCTTTTTCACGTAGAGTCGGTCAACATCGTTCTTTCGGTGTAGTGCATTGTGCCTAGTCATAAGTTTCCTGGTATTCTTATCGAGCTAACTCAGTTCTTCTTTGGTCCGCCCTATGAACGGTCCTGAGTATCTTACCAGAGATACTGCCCATGTGTTTATACCTTTTATTAAGTTTTTCTATACAATTTTGTTTCTAGAAGTTTTCCTGTTCACCTAAGGTATTTTTCCGATTCACTCTTTCATTTCTGTGGCTTTGGTAGTGTCTGTTGCCACCAATATTTATAAGTGTCTTGTTCCTCTAGGGCACTCATCTCCGTTTGGTTGGATAGTTCCATGCTTTCTGATGTCTCCATTTTTCCCTTTCTTATAACGAGTAGTGCGTACTTTTCAATACCAAACTCCAGTTGGATATCTTGGCTGACGATCCCAGTAGTGTTTATTAGTGTCTCATCCTTTTCGGTCCTTGCCAAAAGTTTCAGATCGTCCATGTACATCAGATGGTTCATTGTTTCCTCTGCATTAGAGAACTTGTATCCGGCTTGGCACTTTCTCAGTATATTGTTGGGGGGCATCATGGCTATGATGAACAGCAATGGTGATAACGAGTTTCCTTGGAAGATGCCTCGTTGTATGTTAATTTCTGTTTTGTGTTGCCCATCAGCTGTCAGCTCCAGTCTCCATGTTCTCATTGCATTTTCTATCACGTTGTTGATTCTGCTTATTATCTTATACATGTTTAAGCATTCTCTTATCCATGTTTGCGGGATCCTGTTGTATGCCTTTGTTGTAGCCGATCCATGTCATGGCTAAATTCTTTCTCCTTTTAACTTCCTTTATGATCTTTTGGTCTATGTATAGCAGACCATGTGTTCCTCTTTTTCCTTTCTGGCATCCTTTCTGTTCCTCTGGGAGAAGTCCGCGATTATTCAGCGAATGGTAGATTTGTTCCCTCAGTTGTGCTGTCAGTATTTTCTACATAGTGAGTAAGCACGTGATAGACCTATAGTTGCTGTGGGCGGTTCCTTTCTCTGTGTCTTGTATCAGTGTGGTCCTGCCTTTTGTCATCACATATGGAACGTTTGTTTCCTGTATACATCTTCTTCTCATTATTATTATTATTATTATTATTATTATTATTATTATTATTATTATTATTATCATTATTATTGTTATTATTATCATTATTATTATTATTATTATTATCATTATTATTACCATTATTATTATCATTATTATTGTTATAATAATAATTATTATTATTATCATTATTATTATCATTATTATTATTATTATTGTCATTATTATTATTTTTATCATTATTATTACCATTATTATTATCATTATTATTATCATTATTATTATTATCATTATTATTATTATCATTATTATCATTATTATTATCATTATTATTATCATTATTATTATCATCATTATTATTATCATCATTATTATTATCATTATTTTTATTATTATCATTATTATTATCCTTATTATCATTATTATTATTATCATTATTATCATTATTATTATTATCATTATTATTATTATCATTATTATTATTATCATTATTATTATTATTATATCGCTGTTACTCTTCTTCTTCTTCTTATTATTATTATTAAAGTATATAAGACGACACATGAGACTTTTTATTTTGTACTTATTTTGATCTCATTCTTTTTTAGGACAAGGGTTGTATTAGACGATAGAATCTTTCTTAAATATATATGCTGGCAGTTTCAGTTCCCTCGGATTCGAGCAGTGTTGCTATATTTGTTCTTAAATTTCCACGTTTTACCCATTCTTCTCCTCCCATTTATTTTTTCTTTTTCTTCATCTTTTTTCTCTTTTTATTTTCTTCTTTATTCACTTTCCTTTCTTCTTCTTTTATTTGAGTCGTCTTCTTTTTCTGTTTCTTCTTTTTTCCCTTTTTATTTTTCTTCGTTATCTCATACTTTTTTCACTTTATTCTCTTTTTTATTTCTCACTTCTTCTTCTTTTTCTTCTTCTTCTTCTTCTTTTTCTTCCGTTCTTTTTATTTTATTCTGTTTCTAAATTATCGTTCTTATGCTTCTATTTTCTTCTCTTTTTCTTATTCTTCGTTGTTTGTCTTCTTTTTTCTATTCCTTTATATTCTTCTTTTTCCACTTCTCCTCTTCCTTTATTTCATTCTTCTACATCTTCTTCTACATCTTCTTCTTCTTCTTCTTCTTCTTCTTCTCGTTCTACCCTTTTTATTGTTTTCTTTTATCTTCTTCTTACCACTGTCCTTTGTATTGAATATAAATAAAAATAGTAGAAAAAATAATAAAAATACAAGGTGTTCCGTTGACATTCTTGTCATACAATGCGTCAATAACATATGCAGCTGACACGTTAACCCTTGCAGAACAAATTGCCTTGGGAAGATCCGTATAAATAGAACATGGGCAAATTTTACCAGCGAGCAAAACAAATAATGTTCTACAAATATTGAATTACGTAATGTTTTTAGATTTAATAATGTTTTTCAAGATTTTCCACACATAAAATAACATAGAAAAAATGTATTCCTTCTTTTACACAAACTTTTTCATAATATATATTAGGTGTCTTCTCTAATATAATAATACGTTCTCTGATTCTTAATAACTAGCTACTCCGTTGCGTTTAAAATATGTGATATTAAAGAATATATTAGCATCAGCAGCAGCCTCACTAAAATGCAACTTTTATGGATTTTGGAAGGGACAGCAGCAACGTCATAATGTCAGAGCTATGCTGGCTCGTACGGCCGTTATTGACAAGATAACCCAATGCGGACAGGTTTGGCATCAAATGGTATTATGATGGCGAACAAGCTCACTGAGCATTCGTAAAAATCCAGGAGATGGTGGCATTGGGAACCTTCGTCCTCTGGTTGTTTCTGCTTCTATGCGTAGCAGAAAAGGACGTATAAATTGTGAACCGAAATAGCCCAAAACATGAGATGTATACAGGAAACAAACGTGCCAAATTGGATAACAAAAGTCAGAACCACACCCAGCAACAATATGCCTATCACGTGCTTACCCACTATGTAGAAAATATTAAAAGCACAACTGAGGGAACAAATTTACCACTCCCTAAATAATCGTGGACTTCTCCCCGAGGAACAGAAAAGATGCCAGAAAGGAAAATCTGCTATACATAGATCAAAAGATCCAAAAGGAGTGAAAATGGCGACATTATTATTGTGCGTTTTCTGGTTAACCTTCCCCGACTTCGTATATAACCACTAAGCTGTTCTTCTTTTAGTTCAACGTTAAAACAAAATCATAAGGATGAAAAGTGTGTATATATGAAACAGCTATAAAACAGATTGAGAGGTAGAGGAAGATTTATAACAAGGTAATTACAATTCAATTTGGACCTGTTACAAAGCAATCATATCAAACATACAATCCCTGCATAATAAAAAAATAAAGATCACCTGCATTACAGATATATTTAAAAACATATACTCCAATAACACTTAAATAATCGAGCACTTTTCTCAGTAGAAACATTACGAAATACGAAACGAATTGTTAAAGAATTAATAAATAGAAACCCATTTACAAAATTGAAAAGGTTTTATTATGGAACTATTTTAACAGGTTTTATCTCTACACCTAAATCAAAAGTTGCAAATTTAACGTTTAAAACTTAAAGTAATTGGAAGTTTAAGAAGGTTACAAGCACATACCGTATATTTTGGCGTATAAGACGACCTTTAAAGTTAAAAAAAAGTCATCTTTAAAAACTAATATTTCATAATAGTTGCAATCTCTGACCTTGGCTGAACAAACGTTGTTTCCTGATTTAGTAGTCGTCTTATAAAACCGATGTATGATAAATTTAGTCAAATGTGCTTCAATTTTGTACCTCGTCTCATAATCGGTCGACTTATACGCACAAATTTACAGTAATATATATATATATATATATATATATATATATATATATATATATATATATATATATATATATATATAATGAGGTATAGCTTGTTTGAAGTTGCATTCCATTTAGCTTCAATTTTAGGTTTTTGAAAAAATGACAAGTGCGATATTTTTTTTTGGGGGGGGGGCGCCACTGTACTATCTTGTCAGTTTGTTCAAGTTGGGGATGGATCATTCTACCGGATTCCAAACATTTACCCGCTTATTCAGATATTCTAGCCGAGAGACAATTTGAAGATCTTGAACGTCCACTTAAGACCAATTTTTAAAAATCTGTCTTGAATATGGTTCACCGAGTATATTTGCCATAGATTTTTAAAATTCTTTTTTCATGAGTTCAGTTGCTCCTACAATAATTGAATTGATATATATATATATATATATATATATATATATATATATATATATATACTAGTATGGGTGCCCGGCGTTGCCCGGATGATTGGAGGTGTATGCTGAGCAAAAAAAAAGCGGTCAGTTTTTTTTAACTTTGACCCCTATTATGACACCTTAACATTTATAGTTTTGAGCTCAAATTGAGTTATTAAGTTAGATCCATATACAAGAGACCTATATCTAAAATTTGAAGCGTTTAGACCCAAAATTGACGGGAGTTTGGTAGAGTTCTCGACAGTGCAATCGTTGAACATTGACCCCTTAAAATCCAAATTTCTGGCCGCAAACCGATCACATAGATTTTCCCAAATCTCAGTACCCTGTATATCAAATTTTGAGTCTGTAGACTAAAAATTGACAGAGTTATTGCGTAGGGAAATGTACACACACAGACACACAAACACGTTCACTTATATATATATATATGTATATATATATATATATATATACATAGATATATAGATATAATTAGCAGGCCGTCCGGCATTGCCCGCTCGTAAAATACGCTTAAATGTGTAATTTTGATTAATGCAGATTTTGTATTTATTATATTATATTGGACCTAATATATAGTAATGATTTAAAAAAATTAAAAAAAAAAATGACTCGTGCGCCACCACTGAGAAACGAACCCAAAACATTTAGCTTACCATTTACTTTTTCTCTTGACGTTAATGCCTAAAGTATGGAGACATTTTAATGCAAAGCTTAAAGTTAAAACATGAACTACTAGCTATTACGTTATGCATGCATATTCGTAATACCATCGTTCGACCTTCACCTAGCAAATTCCATTTTTTTAAATTTACACGTTCACGATGGTAGTTTCATCAGCATAAATGTCTACGAATGATGTAAGGATGTGATTTGGAAGATCATTAATGTAGATCAGGAAGAGAGTTGGACCCAGAATGGACCCCCGAGGGACTCCAGCATTAATACTGTGAGCTTCTGGTTTGTGCCCATCAACTACTACTCTTATGGACCCATAAGAGATAAATGATTTTATAATTGAACAAACATTTCCAGCTGGCGATCTTGTGAAGTAAACCTTTATGCTATACCCTATCAAAGTTCTTTGATATGTCAAGAGCAATTGCCCTAGAAATGTTGCCTCCGTCGAGAGATTCGCTAATCCTATGAGATATAACTGTAAGCACATCTGCTGTAGATCTAGCAGGACGGAAACCATAATGCGTGTCACTAAAAAGTTATTTTTGCTGAGATAGTTGATTACTTCTCTTTTTAACACAGATTCTAGCAACTTGCTCATGGCCCACAGGGAACTTATAGGCCTGTAATGAGAGGGCAATGACCTATCACCTGAATTTTTTAATACAGGGTATATTACTGAGATTTTCCAGGGTGATGGGAAGTAATTCTCCTTAAGACAACGTTTAAACAGTTTTGTAAGTATGGGTGCCAGATATGGTTGAAGTTTTTTGAGTACTATAATTGGAATGCCGTCAGGGTCGGTTGATTTACTTGAATCAAGGTTTTTGATTAGCTTCACAACATCACGTACAGATATACGTATATCACATAGCGTGTTCTCTGATACACGAGGGAATATTGGGGGTTGGCGGCCTTGCCAGTAAAGGATAGAATTAGCTCCAAAGTTCTTGGCAAATAGTTTGGCTTTGTCTGATGCTGACGAGATTACCTCAGATCCATTGATGATAGTTGGGATAGAGCACACGCTTCTGTTCAGGATTCTATTTTCTATTTGCCAAAACTGGTGGGAACCAAGCCGCTGCTTTGCTATTTTGGACTTGACGGAATGAGCATAGAACTCTCTTGCGTTCTTTATTACGTTTTTACGGTGGTTGCTGGCAGTCCTGAAAGCGGCTTTAGCTCAGCACATCTATTACATTGGAGGCAATGGGAAAAAGTGATTTCTGTGCGCAATGGCAGCAGTACATTCTGGAGAGAACCACGGCTGGCTGTTAGGTTTTTGCTGGAACTTTTTCGAGGGTATGAAGCGGTCTATACCTCTAGTTTACCATTCCGTCAGATATGATACTATAGAGGACAAATCTTTTTTAAACATGGAACGCAGAGGTAGATCTGATATAAATGTATGGAAGTTATCCCAATCAGTCATAGAGTACCGATATACTGTACGATTGAGAGGTACATCTGAGGACTTATTACATGTCATTTTCATCTTAACTGATACAACATAGTGGTCGGAAAATCCAATTTGAGATAAAACGGAAACTGAACATAGTTCAGGGAAGTTGTGAGAAAAAGGTCTAGGAGACTTGCATACTGGATGTCAGTGTTGGGTACACGGGTGGGTTCGTGAACCATCTGAGTGCGGTCATAAGCATGATCTTTTGCAGATGAATGCGTTCCTATACATAAATAACAAAGTTTTCTTTTCTTTTTAATAAATAGAGAAAAAGGGTCTTTAATATGAATATCGATACACAAAAAAAAAAAAATTACAGAAGTATAGATATACAGTTGCGCCCCCCCTAAATAACCCACACTTGTCATTTACAAAACAAACAAACAAAAAAAAGAACAACAAAAAAACGCAACCGAAAGCTAAATTAAATATAACTATTTAAACAACCTATGCCTCATTTGATAAGCTTTTTTATTCCTCTATTATTTTCCTGCTCATATCTGACTTTTAATTGAAGTATCCTAATGTTCACGTACATTTAAAAAACCTTCGCTTAACATCTAGAATGCAATAAAAAACTTAATACAATGGAAACTTATTATTTGAATGTGACTTTAGAACATTAATGCAACACAAATGCAAAAGGAACACAATGAGCTAGTAAATATTTAGTAGAATAGCTCTTCTGCAATTTGACAGTCCGCAATGCTTTGGGCATTCCTTGAATTAGTCTGCGGCAATACTCCGATGAAAGAAAATCCCACTTCTCTTTAATTTTTGTCCTAAGTTCTTCCACATTTGAAATTTTATCATTGCATAGTTGTTACTTGATGTAATGCCATACGTTTTTGGCAGGATTAAGGTCTAGAAATTGTGCAGAACAATCCAAACACGAAATACAATGCTTTTCTAAGAAACCTCTTGACATTGCCAGCTATGTGAATGGGAGCATTATCATGCATGGAAATGGGATTATCATCCAAATTCCGACCAAAGTAGGATAGAAAATTCTCAGTCAACATGTTTCTTGCAAGAAAACTATAAGGCCTGGACTATTAATATCGCTTAAACCTCCATAACCTTGCAGCGTTGAAACTGTGTTCAACCTAGGATTAAATTCTTCCTCCTTCCTTCGACGGGTGTACTGCCTACCATCACCGCCTAGTCTATTAATTTTGCTTTCGTTGCTAAAAGTCACTTTCAACTAATATCAAGATCTCCAGCTATGGTATAGCTGGAAACGTCTTTTCAATTATTAAATCATTTCTCTCTGATAGGTTCATAAGAGTAGTGGTTGATGGGCAGAAATGAGAAGCTCATGGTATTAATGCTGGCGTCTCTTAGAGGCTCATCCTAGGTCCAACTCTCTTCCTAATCTACATTAATGACCTTCCAAATCACATCCTTAGATCATTTGCAGACATTTTTGCTGAGCAAACTACCATCTACCAGCTTAACACACTATCAATAATTTCCCCCGCTTTTTATCTCCGCCTAAACCTAAAGTAGATTCCATGAACAAAGCTTCTTTCTAAGAACGGCACACCTATGGAACTCTCTTCCGTTTTCCTGCTTTCCAGCTGACTACAATGTGGCAGTCTTCAAGTTCAATGTAAACAAGTTCTTAATGAGTCGTTCCTATTAATAATCCAATTTACCAAATTTACGTTTCTAACGATTACTATGATATTGTTCTTTTTGACCACTGTCCACTATTTAACCCTTATTCTCGAGTGGCCTCTGGGCCTTTATAAGTTGTGATTCATTTGTAAAAAAATATGAAGAGTCATAATTTTCATTGCATCTGAAGTAGTCCAGACGGCGCTTTCCGTTCTTTACAGATATCATTGTCTTGCGTTTTGGAACACAGCCTCGAAATTTTATTTCCTTCAATGTGTTCTAACCTGTAGAAAGAGAGCACTTTTTCGAAAGATTAGGTTGGGTTTAGGGGAGCTGTTTAAAATCTGGTTCTGGCGCTGCAGATATTAATAGCATTGTCTTTCCTGTAAGATATAACTCTAGGACGACCACATTTAGGAGCATCACGAACACTGTCGGTGTTGTAGTGCTTCTGCATAGTGATCCGTGCTGTTTTCTCATCACATATCAATCTGCGGCCGATTTCTCTATTGGATGACAGAAAGATGGAGATTAATGAGCTCCTGACAATCACCAAGAAAAATTCGAGTCATATGGACTAAATTTTACGTTGTATAACCTGGAACAACAATTACGATTAGAGATGCTTTCTTACATAAATGGTGGATATTTTAAGCTGGTTTAAAACTCATTTGTATCTGCGGAGTTTCTTTTTGCCTTCTCGATTTGAAGTTATTTTTTAAATGGACGTGAACACTAGGATACTTCAAAAGTCAAATATGAACAGGTAAAATTATAGAGGAATAAAAGGCGAATAAAATGAGGTATAGCTTGTTTGAAGTTGCATTCCATTTAGCTTCAATTTTATGTTTTTGAAAAAATGACAAGTGCGATATTTTTTAGGGGGCGCCACTGTACATTCTTGTCAGCTTGTTCAAGTTGGGGACGGAACATTCTACCGGATTCCAAACATTTACCCGCTTATTACGATATTCTAGCCGAGAGACAATTTGAAGATCTTGAACGTCCACTTAAGACCAATTTTTAAAAATCTGTCTTGAATATGGTTCACCGAGTATATTTGCCATAGATTTTTAAAATTCTTTTTTCATGAGTTCAGTTGCTCCTACAATAATTGAAATGATATATATATATATATATATATATATATATATATATATATATATATATGTGTGTGTGTGTGTGTGTGTGTGTGTGTCGTTGTTGTTATAAGTGTAGCATAAAGCATCCATTTATTTCTAAATTCTTTTTATTAGTTTCGAAAGCGCCATTATATCGAAGTAAAATAAAATATGTCTATATTAGGATTGGTAGCTTAAAATATGTCTATATTAGGATTGGTAGCTTAAAATATTAACAGAAGAAAAGTATATTAATTGAAAATCATATTTTTATCGAGATAAATCGAATACAGACAGATACAATTACCTATACTCCGATCTTCCGTCTTGCACACACCACTCTAACAGAACGAGATAAAGAAAGAGCATAAACATATGATACGCCCATCTTGTCTATTCTTGTTCAATTTATAATGAAAGTTTTATAATAATCTACGCATGAACTCTCCTAGCAATATATGCGAGCAATATGTAGGAACAATAATTGCTCATAATAAACGTCGATATTACAAAATAAAGTCCTAATAGTCGGACGACCAGGCTCACTGAGTTTGCGTTGTATTTGTACATTTTTGTACTGCTGTTATCTGTTCAAAATATTTATGTCGTTTAATATGCCGACCGTAAATAGAATAGCAGTTGTGTCCAGTACAATATACATGAAATTAGAAACTAGATCTAATTATTTTAGATTAGAAGCTGTAAGGATAGTTAGGCTGCTTGTTTATAAGAAGTGGCATAACAACATCAGAGGGTCGAACAGAAGAGCAATCGTTGACATGATGTGATGTGGATTGTTACAAACTGTGATTGTGAGAGAAGATCGATACAAGTAAAGGATGACGTTTCGGCATCAGAAAGAGCGAGAGAGCGAGAGAGAGGGAGGGAGGGAGGGAGAGAGAGAGGGAGAGAGAGAGAGCGAGAGAGAGAGAGAGCAGATCGCATAAAGAGTCTGTCTCTGATTCCGAGAAAATGGATCGGGAGAATTTCGTGGAGGCGACGATATAGATGTAAAAGTTTAGCTTAAACTAGAGTAAAATAGAAAACTCCACCCTCTTTCTAAAATATAACGTAGCTACGACCGTAGAAAACAATTGTGACTGAATAAAATCCATTTGTTCAGAAAAAAATGATAGTTACATCTGTTGCTATTTTTTTTATCTATATAAATATTGTTAGAAAATTATCATCTATACTGATGATACCATTCTCTAATCTGTTGTTACTTCTCACACATTTATGTCAGATGTAGGTAATCTAGAAAGTGACTAGGTTTCAGTTGTAGAAATGGCTTGTTTCGTTTAATCCTGCTAAGATTCAGCTTTTATCTTTCAATTGTAGGCCTTTCTCTTTTCTTTCACAGATTCTCATTGATGGCTCTGCTCTAGAAAAAAAAGAATACTTGTGCTTTATCTGCTTCTCGTAAATTAAGTTCTCTATCTTCCTTAGCACTTTCTCATGCAGGTTATTCTTCATCTCCCCAAATCTACTATTAATTTATGTATCAAGGATTGCCACTTTTGAGCTGGCAAATATATGTGCCATTTGAGAGTCCTTGATAAGGTGTAGAAACATTTTAATTGGTCCAAAACTATCTTCTTCTGTGTAACCCCTCTCTCACAGACGTGATGTTGCTAGTCTTAGTCTTCTCTATAAATACTACTATGATAAGTGTGTTTTTTAATCGTCTGATCTATTCTCTGCTTCTTTTGTTTCGGCTCGTTTTACTCGTTGGTATAGTAATCGACATCAATTTGAAGTTTTGATACCTGGTTGTTATATAGTTTTCTATTTCAGTAGCATATTCCACGCTGACAGTTTTTCCCAATTTTTAACCGTGATCATTTAAATAGGAAGGTTGCATCACCTATTTTTCCGATTACCATCTTTCAATCTCATTAGTTCCTTACATTAATTGCTCCACATCTTGTCTGGAGTAATTTCTCTTTCTCTCTTTCTCTCTCTCTCTTTCTCGCTTTCTCTCTCTCTCTCTCTCTCTCTCTCTCTATATATATATATATATATATATATATAAATGTTTGGAGGTACAAAATTTATAGATACATTTAAATAAAAGGGGCGGAAATCTCTCAAAAGCTCTTTCATCTATCATCTCGTCAGGAGAGAATCGATAGTATAAAATTAAATAACACAATGCCGAAATAAAGAGCAAAAGGGGGGAACGAGTAAACGAGTACTAAAAGTGCCAGAAAGACGATTAAAAGTAAATTTAATTGGTGAAGAGAAAAAAGCGTTTAAAATGGCATCGCGAGGGAAGGAAAAAAAAAAAAAAAAAAGGGGTTATCAAATTTCCCCGAAGAGATTCAACGCCTTCACTGTATCCTTCTGCCGGCATAAAGATGGTTTACGAAAGGCAATAGAGACAGATTCCAAAATTCTTAAATGATTTTTGGAGTCCGCTCTATGCAGTACCTCAAACCACTCTATTTTATACTGATTGGCACAACATGGATTATCAACCAAATGTTGGCCAATAGCAGAGTCCAAAGTTGTAGAGCAAGGGAGATTCATAGATCCTACTCTACCCTGTCTAATTTTAGAAGGAACGTGTTGGTTTATACGAGTCCTTAAATGCAAGGAGGTCCGCCCCACGTAACCAGCGTCACACTGGCATGAAAAACTGTATACAATGTTACTATTGAGGACGTAAGGCAAACTATCCTTGCAAAAAGGAGGAGGTGTCAAAACCAAAGCAAAATATGATGAAAGTAAAAATAAAATAGATAAACCCCATAATTTATTATACCATACTTGTTCACACTAAAACACTTATCACAATATTCTGTGGATCTATATTAAAAATCCTTGTTAAACTTTGTGACATATTTCCATTCTATGGAGGTCAGGCGCGAACGAACACCCAATAATTTTATTATACCATATTTCTTCAAACTGAAACATAATTATCAAAGTATACTTACGCACATAAATATGAAAAGTCTTTATTAAAGTTTGTGCCTATTTCCATTCTATGGAGGCCAGGTGCGAACGCAGACCCTACAATTTTATTATACTATCCCTATTTAAGTTAAAACATACTTATCAAAGTATTATTATGTACGTCTATATCAAAAACACTTGTAAACGTTTTTTTTTTAATTATTACATTTTTATTTCCATACTGTGGACTAGGCGCGTACGCAGACCCCACAATTTTAATGAATCATCATTATACCAAATCAAACATACCTATTTCTGTGTCTCGATACATCTATCATTATATGTGATCAGTTTTCTATAATAGTCAACAATATACGAGCCTATTCGTGACCAGACACACACACAGACGTTCAGCTTTATATTATAGATATTTCTCTAATCCACTCAACTTGAGATCAACCTTTCTTTGAACTACCTCACTATATGAAAAACCAATTTCAATAATTTTCATAATTTCAGCTGCGTTGAAAACTTTCAAATTAGACTAAGTATATTGAACTGGATTTAAATTTGGATGTGTTTCTGTCTAAAGAATTATATTCGCCTTTCAGATTACATTGAAAGAATCTTCATGCAGATATTATGCCCGGTATGTTTTTATTATTTCTTACATTTCCCACATTTTTTACTCGTTGTTTTAAAAGGACACGCACTTCTTTGCAATTTATGAATATAATAAATTGCAGTTTCACTTATTGCCATAACCAGCAAATTCTAGTATGGCTACAAATATAATTTGCTGACTTATTTCTGTCCCCTGATAATAAGAATAACAAGAATAGCATTCTTTCAAACTCCGCGAAATAAGGACTTTGTAAATTGTTTTTTTTGAGTATTCAGTCGAGTTTTAATTGTAAATTTCAACTTACAGTTTTAATTTTCTAACTCTTATATATATATATATATATATATATGTATGTATATATAAGTATATATATGTGTATATATATGTATATATACACATATATGTATATATATATATATGCATATATGCATATATATATATATATATATATATATATATAAGAGATAGAAAATTAAATCTGTAAGTTGAACTTTACAATCAAAATTCGACTGAATACTCAAAAAAAAAAAAAAAAACTCAGAAAATCTGTTGAAGCCGGATATTTTTTCTACGAAGAGCAGTAGCTGAGACAAAGATTTGCTTCACAAGATTACTGGCTATGCAATATCAGACAATGTCTTTTTAACCATAAAACCATTAGTTGTTATTGATGAGCAGATATCAGAAACGGAGTATCAATATCAGTGAATAGAATTAGGGTTAGTGCGCTAGAATATATTTATGTGCATAGTCTGCGACGTAACCCTCCAGGAAGCGATTGGGCTCCCCACAGGGGGAGGCTGAGACTCCCGAAACATTGGAGATTTCCAGGCAGACATGATTGTTTTATTCATTAAGTATCGTTGTGTGCCCGGGCGAAAGTATCCAAACCCTGCTGAAAGAAACATTTTATTTATAAATTCCATTATTTTATGAAAACGACAACTTTACGTCACTATGAGAGTCGTAACGAAAATATCATTTCATTTCCGATACCAACAAGTGATAACTAAGGGTTGTTTGGCCTTTGAGTGCAATGACCAGATCGAGAGGTAACGGGTTAACCTTTCGATCGTGAGAATAGCTCCTGACGTGACATAACTAGTTGCGATTGGTCCGGATAGCAGTCCCGGCCCACCCCGTTACTTCACTACATAAACAAGTCCCCGCGCCGAAATCGGCAGATCGAGCTGAGACTTTGAGAGAATCAAATACAATCGAAGGGTCGTCACCCCTCTTATCTTCCCCGCACCCCTTCATTGCAATCTCGAGATAGAGAAATTAATCTATTGTTATATTCTTTTTGGCTCAGTGCAGTCTGGTAAAATACGGACAATTGTATATATTTTGTACATCTATCCTGAATTAACCAAGAGTAGATAATTGAGTCTGTCTTTCTTTTGTGTGCATGAGATTGATTCCCTTCCAGCGTGACCGATCGAAGAAGCAGCGGCATATTAACCCGAAGGTGAAATTGATTCCGACCCAATCGACTGACGGGTCCTACTACGCTGAGACACATTACGAAGGATCCCTGCGAAGAACGAGCACGGGTTACATTTGGGTGACCTGCGGCGGGGATAGCTTCACATGTGGCGCTGTTTAACCAATATCTAGCCAATTTCATGGCTGTTTAACCAATTTCTAGAAAGTCAATGACGCATCTCTGCTTCTGAGGCCCGTATATCGCCGGTATTTATTTATCAGAGTCTAACACCGCCAACAGAGAGATGGACTTTCAGGTTATGATTACATAAGCCGGCTATCATAACACTGCAATTTTCAATCTCCTTAATCCATTAGGGCGGAATAAATATAGGACACATTTTGGAACGCCTTATGTATACACACACACACACACACACACACACATATATATATGTGTGTGTGCGTGTGTGTGTATACTAAATGTGTATGTATATGCGATACTAAAGTTATAAAAGAAAGTTTTAAAAGTATTTGCCTTTGGGTATAGAGAATTGATCAAATAAGACCCAGGTGTACAAGAGGAATGCTCTCCATCCTGTTGCTTCTTTTCGAATATTCAACAAGACAGTAGATGATAATAACCGCGGGTAAGAACAGTTCCTACGACAACTTCTACTTTAATTCGTATTTCACACAGTTTTTCTTCTTTTCTCCATCAACCTTGTTTATTAGTTGTAGCCGACATTTTCCGTTTCACTGGCTTCATTAGTCTCTAAAACATTTCCTTTCAGTTTAAAACTTTTTATGCGCATGCGTGTATTTGCGTGTTTCATTATGTGTGTGTGTTTGTGTGCGTGTTTGTGTATGCGTGTGTTCGGCACCAGTGAGTGTTTGTAGCTGTGTGTGTAATTAGTAGATGCATCTACTTTTCTATCTTGTTTTCATTTTACTTCATTATGTTCTCAGAAATGAAAGGGACCCTTCCTGTCGATAACATTTTATATGATACTAGTAGGGAGACCTGGCGTTGCCAAGGATTGAATGTTGATCAACGAATATTTCACACTCCTATATTTATATTGTCATCAGAATCCTTGAAATCACCAGGGAGGAAGCTTCTCATGCCTCCATGCAGTAACTTAGTTACAAAATATGTTATTCTACACTGCACTCTAAAGAACCCAGTGTTTCTTTTATAGAATAATTTCATGTAAACTTCTGTCCAGTTAACGAAAAACCATTAAGGAATTTACGTGAGGGGTGTAAATCTACATACCACGTCAAAAAAAAAACAAAAAAAAAAACAAAAAAAAAACGCTATCAACTTCCCCAATTAAAAATTTTCACGGCCCGTTGTTCTACCAATGTTGCTAAGCGACGACATGGAAAAATGGCTTTACCAGTGATAGATAAATTAAACAAGCGAATTATCGATTATCGGTAATTATTGGGGGTATTCTGAGACAAAAGTTAACTAAGATCACTCCCAGACTAAAGTTCTGTAAAGTCTAAAGAAAATCTGTTCAGCCGTTTCGGAGTCTATAAGGAACGAACTCAACACACAGACAAAGTTGCATTTATATAATTGTAGATATACATGGATATTTGACTATTGAATCTCATCTACTTTTCATATATTAGGTTAATGAAGAATTGAATTCTATGAACACAATCAACCAGTTAACTATGTTATGCTTTATCCTTATTTTGGTCTCTTACTTTCGCTGGATTTATCTGGTCTGTTGAAGTATCCTCAAAGTAGTTACTTGCGGTGACATCACTAGAAGAAAATGCAGCATTTATCGTATAGACCAGTATATAGCGTTGTATAACATGTTTTATTTGGGCTTTAGAATAGTTGTTTCTTTTTAAATATTTAATCAAGGTTTAATAATAGGGTGAAGTATTCTTATGCCAAGTTGTTCTGACAAACCCATATACAGAATGACCGGGAACGCCCATGAATGATGTCTAGCAGGTAATTCAATCTATAGCGTGCCTTCCACCTCTCTGCACAAGTTTTCTTCAGGACAACCATGATAAATTCACCCTACAAGTAAATTCTGATACAAAAAAAAAGCATTCGAGGCCAAAATAGAGATTTATAAAAGAATCGAAAGTAGAATAGGAAATTGGATAGCAAGAGAGAGTTCGAAATTATTGAATCGAGAAAAATATTTAAATCATCTCATCACAATAAAATGTATATGTATTCTACAGGGTGGAACGATAAATTTGTCACCCGAAAGAAAACAATACTACAGCTTTATTTTAAAACTTTAATTGGAAAAATCAATTCAAGTAACTTGGTTATGTAGTAGAGCTGGCATCTATTCAATGTAGCCGTCTTCAGCCGCAATCACCGCCGCGATACGAGTCCGAGAGCATGGTTTTTCTACAAGCACCGTATAGGCTCGGCGAATACTCGGCGAATACTCGGCGAATACTCGGCGAATACTCGGCGGATGGCGGCGATCAGGCTGGTTTTGGTGTTTTGGGCGTAATGTTGGTGATGTAATCGACGTATGATGAAACGAAGTAGTCCAACGGGTTCAGGTCTAGGAAGAGGAGGTCACCAAGCTAATAAAGAACCTAGATTCCAGTAAAGCAACTGGCCCTGATGGCATCCCAATTATAGTGTTAAAAAAGCTTCAACCAGAACATGCTCCCATACTTACGAAACTATTTAAGCGCTGCCTTAAGGAGATGTGCTTTCCGATTCCATGGAAGACCTCATCAGTTTGCCCTGTATTTAAGAATTCAGGTGATAAGTCATCTCCCTCTCAGTACAGACCAACAAGTCTCCTGTGTGTCATGAGTAAGTTGCTGGAATCCATATTAAATAGAGAAATAGTCAACCACCTCAGCAGGAATAACCTTCTTAGTGACACACAATATGGTTTCCGCTCTGCAAGATCTACCGCAGATGTGCTGACGGTTATATCCCACAGGATTAGTGAATCTCTTGACAAAGGCTTCCTTTCTAGCGCAATTGCTCTTGACATATCAAAGGCCTTCGACAAGGTATGGCATAAGGGTCTACTTCACAAGATTTCCAGCTACGGTATAACTGGAAATGTTTTCTCAATCATTAAATCATTTCTCTCCGATAGGCTCATAAGAGTAGTGGTAGATGGACAAAAATCGGAGGCCTGCAATATAAATGCTGGAGTCAATCCTGGGCCCAACTCTCTTCCTGATCTACATCAATGACCTCCCTAAACACATACTTAAATCATTCGTTGACATCTATGCTGATGACACGACCATCTACGGCAACACATTAAAGGCTGTAAATGACGAAGTTCTCTCGGATTCTCTCTCCTCTGATCTCGAGCACGTGGTTCAGTGGGGGAAGATGTGGCTGGTTACCTTTAATGCATCCAAAACCAAACTCCTATCCTTACATCATCAACGCTCTGATCCCCATCTGGCATCAATTGTGATGGATGGCTCTCGTCTGGGTGAGGCCCCGTGTTTTGACAAGCTTCTGGGTTTAACCTTTACTCCTGATCTGAAATGGAACACGTACATCAAGTCTGTAGCCAAGGTCGCTGGAAAGATGGTGGGATCCTTCTACCGCTCCAGAAGATATCTCACTACTGATGCAATTCCCTATCTATATAAAAGCCAAGTACGTCCAAGGATGGAATACTGTTGCGATATCTGGGCAGGAGCTGCTAAAAACAGCCTATCCTGCCTTGACAGAGTATAAAATAGACTTCGTGGCTTAGTGGGGGATGCCCTTTTCTCTACCCTGCAACCTCTCTCCCACAGAAGAGACGTTGCGAGCCTGTCCTTGTTTTATCGTTATTTCCATGGCAGGTGCTCGTCTGAACTCCAATCTCTGGTCCCCCCTCGCCAACCTTTCACGAAAAACACCCGTCTAGCTGAATCTACTGTGAAAAATTTCCCCCACTCTATATCTGTGCCTAAATCAAAACGCGGATTCCATGAACAAAGCTTCTTTCTTAGAACTACACGCCTGTGGAACTTTGTTCCGTCTGCCTGCTTCCCTCCGGACTACAACTTGGATGTCTTCAAGTCCAATGTTAACAAATTCCTAATGAACCGCCCCCTTAAGTAAACATTTCAGCAAATCTCCTCACTAACGTAATGTACTTGCAATAACCCTTATCCCTGAGTGCCTTCCGGGCCTTGATAAGTGGTGATCACTGTGTAAAAAAAAAAAAAAATGAGAAGCCAAGCCTGGTGTCTTTGGACGTGAGCCGACGCAGAATCCTGCTGCCACATCTAGAGTCTGCCACCGGCCATCCGATTGCAGCGCGGAATCATTACACTATTCAGTACATCCAGGTAGACTCCAGCGTTGAATTTCAAGCTGACTTCGAAGATGTGGAGTGGCATGATGTGGTC
This sequence comes from Euprymna scolopes, assembly GCF_053919585.1. Classification (NCBI taxonomy): domain Eukaryota; kingdom Metazoa; phylum Mollusca; class Cephalopoda; order Sepiida; family Sepiolidae; genus Euprymna; species Euprymna scolopes. The sequence continues at coordinate 67,275,808 of NC_136501.1, forward strand.
CTTACTTGAAACCACATCAAAGACCAAAAACGTGTCCGGAAACTTTGTTTTTATCCTCTTGGACACGACCCTGTTATTCCTAGCAATCCAGCGAAGCATTTTGAGGGTGCTAGCATTTGTCTTGTTGTCATAACTTAGATCGGAGAGAGCATGACGTACAGCGGCGCATCTCTGATCTTTCTCGTTGAACATTGTGTCACTTTTAGACATTATAGAAGGCTCTTATCGCTGTTGGGATTTGTACACACCTTGCCAATTACTAGATGGTCTGCAACAAAATAAGAAAACCGGTTTTCATCAAACGTAAATAGAACTTTCTAAGGATACAATTTTATCGTTGCACCCTGTATAAAGAAATTGTGCTACCCCCAGGATTTCTGTCAACTTACCGAAGAACGATAAATAATAAGTCAAAATATAAACGCATTAAATATATGTCAATTAAAAACGCACTTTACACACACATATAGAGATCACGTGCTAGCCCAAATAAGCGACATTTTGATTTTAAAGAACTGTGAATTAAGTAAAATGATACGAGTCATCAAGGACTTAAATATAACAACTGACAAAAATTGGAATACGATGAAGTTGAAATAACAGAACATAAATGTATAAAAATATACGTGTACAAAAGACACCATCGATACATACGCATGCACCGTCACACACACGTACAAGTCTCAACAGGCGGATACATTTCTAAATCGTACACATATTATATGTGTATATGAAAACGCGTTACCCATAAAACTGGTAGGCATATATGCACTTACATCTATACGGAAGAAAACGTATGCAACCACACTCATAACATCTCATAATCGCACATACGCCCACATATACTTGCACTACAAACGTACACTTGGCGGCGAAGACTTACTTAACTTCATCCACAATGAATTTTGAAAATATACATCCCTGTACTATTAATAGTATTATCCTGTCATTGTTTAAATCCGTTCTCTTTATCGTTGATATAGGATTGCTGTGTTTACTGGTTATATAAAAACTCCCCAGGCCATCCAATGTCAAATATGTAGATATGCCTACAGGAAAATGTGTGAGTATTTGTTTGTTGATGTGTATGAAACGATTTACGTTCTTCTACACACACACACACACACACACACACACACACACACACATATATATATTATATATATATATATATATATATATATATATATATATATATATAGTTAAAGCCGAAATTATTGGCACCCTTTAAATTTTTACGTTTTTCGAGAAAAATACATTTTTTCACAAATCATTTTTATTAAAGTGTTGATGAACATTTATACTAACCATCTACAAATCTCCTGAAATACTTTTAGTTTATTATAAAATATTCAAAATAAATATTATTAATGATAACAAAAAACAGACGTATTCAAATTTATTGGCACCCTTTATCAATAGCCACTTGCAAAGCCTTTGTTTTTAATAACAACTTCCAGACGTTTCCTAATAGACATTACTGAATTCCTACACACACCAACAGGAATATTAAACCATTCTTCTTCTTTTTTTACATGGGGGTCACCACTTATCAAGGCCCGAAGGCCACTCAGGGATAAGGGTTATTGCGTGTACAGTAATCAATGAGATAGTATTGTAATAATCATTAGTATTGAGGGTTTTGGTAGAGTGTCTTACATAGGGGGGCGGTTTGTCAGGAGTTTGTTTATGTTGGACTTGAAGACGTCCAAGTTGTAGTCAGGTGGGAATCAGGCAAGCGATATCTTCTAATTCCCTCATGTTCATTGGTTTCCTTCTTTTCACGTTTGCCTTCACCACAGCCCACAACTTGGCCACTTCAGGACGTTCATTTCATTACCCAAAAGCCATTTTTCACCGTATGTTTTTTCCTGTTGGAAGACCCGGTTGGTTCCAAGACTAAGGGTTTCTGCAGAAGGTTTCAGATTTTCAATCAATATTTTTATGTATTGATCTTGCCTCATGTTGCCATCCACACTGACAAGTTTTCCAGTACCATTGGCCGAAAAGCAACCCCAAAACATACGGTTTCCTCCACCATACTTCACTGTAGGGACTGTATTCTTTGGGTTGAAAGCTTCTCCTTTCTTCCGCACCACAAACGACACATCTCTGTTGCCAACAGTTCAATTTTAGTCTCATCTGACCATAAAACTAAAACCCCAAAAGTTGAATCCTTGTCAATGAACTCCCGTACGGGCTTTAACATGTTTCTTGGAGAAGAGATGAGTCTTCCTTGGTCGGTACCCCTGAATCCTGTGTGACTTCAGTGCCGTCCTCAATGTCGAAACTTCAATACCTTGATCGCTCAGTTGTTGGACTACTTTCTTACCAGTAGTTTTCGAGTCCTTTTTCACTTCTCGAATGGCTTGTCGTACAGTTCTGGGAGCAGGTTTCTTTTTACGGACTCGACCCGTCAAGATTTAAATCGTATTGAAAACACCATACTTTTGATAATGTTTCTCACTATTGACACAGGAACTTCAAAAAGCTTAGAAATGGATTTGTATCCACTACGTTTACTGTGTGCATCCACTATTTTCTGTTTAACATCGAAACTGTGCTCCTTAATTTTAGGCATCTTTGCAGTCTGGTGTTATTGATAAAGTGAAGGATTGACTAATACACGTTATTTATAGAAGCCTTTGTAAAGTTATAGAATACCCAAATCATAATAAACAAGTATTATTTTGCATAATATATCGTGAATTCTATGATAAAAATCATTTGTACCAATAAATTTGAATTCGTCTGTTTTTTGTCATCATTAATAATATTTATTTTGAATATTTTATAATAGACTAAAAGTGTTTCAGGAGATCTGTAGATGGTCGATATAAATGTTTATCAACACTTTAATAAAAATAATTATTGAAAAAAAATGTTTTTTCTCCCCCCCCCCCAAAAAAAACGCAAAAATTGATAGAGTTCCAATAATTTCGGCTTTAACTGTATATATAACATCTAAATAAGTCGCGATATATCCAAAGACAGTCGGCGAGATGAACCTGCGGATAAAGAGTTCAGTCTCATTACCGTGGGGTCCCGATTTCGAATCTCGCTAGATTCAGCCACTTTGATGTGTCGTAGACGACGAAATACGTGTCAGTGGATAATTATATTTTAAAAAACAATATATATAGCGCTCCCCATGTGGGGGTACCAAATTGGTTCGCGCCTATGTCGGAGCACGTCATTGATGAGATGCAGTACATCGAAACCCACTTTGGGTGTGGCATTGTCCGTTGTCGATGCAATTGCTCGCTTCTATCTAATTCTGTGTCCTAACTTTATCATGAAAATTGTATATGAACGGATATTCATATATCTATCTCTTCTTAATGTTTAATATATGTGGAAAAAAGCGGCTCATCCTTCGTAGAGACGCGATGTTCCTCGCATCTCATCAGTGCAATTGCTCAATTCTATCTAATTCTGGGTTCTAGCTTTATCGTGAAAGGGGTATGTGAACGGGTATTTATATATCTATCTCCAATCTCTTAATGTCTAATATGTGTAGAAAAAACGGTTCATCCTTCGTAGGGACGTGATGTCCCTCAACAAAGAGGTTGTTCCGAAATCGTGTCTGGAGAGTCGGCTAATTTCAGTTAATGTTCGTAGATGTGATATCTACCGGCTGCATACCAGCAGTAACTACCTTAATTGTATAAGACGCGTTACTTGTCGCATTTGCAGCATGTAGAACTGGATAAAAATATAAATTAAAATCGAGGCATAACCAATAGATTGCGCCGTGGCCCATATGATTAGGTCGTCAGTATTGCACACTTCATACGTGCGATGACCTAGGTTCGCGCCTATATCGGAGCTCGTCACTGATGAGATGGGGTACATTGAAACCCACTTTGGGTCTTCCGTTGTCGATGCTATTGCTCGATTCCATCTAATTCTTGGTTCTAGCTTTATCATGAAAGTGTATGTGAACGTATATATATATATAGTGTAATGTCGTCTGCATACTAGTCTAATTGGATTTTTTCATGTAAACATACGTATTCTTTTTAACTATAATATATTTATCAATCATTTAATCGATAGAATGTTCGCATTTGACTATATTTTGGGTCATGGCCTTAGTGTTAACATCTTTCTTGAATATTAATACTTTTTTCGAATACTGTAATTTTCAGAGTTCAATTTTATGCTAACTAGCAATTCTATAATTATAGTTTTCTAGTTATTTCCTCTAAAGAAAAAGCCTAAAGTTTTAATTGACATGTAATAAGGAAAATCTTTTGTTATATTCCTTGTTTATATAATGTTTGATTTATTAATAATGTAAATATTCATTTTTCATCATTTTATTTTGTATTTTATTATATACTTCTAAGTTTCATTGATATTAAATTCTTTAATAACAAGAGCTTCATATTAATTTACAATGGAAGGGAAGTTACGATCAACATAAAACCATGGATCTCAAACTGCCAGAACAAAGCCAGGCGTAAATATTTCGTAAATAAATACTTTACTGATTTTTGTCAGCCATATATTAATTTTATGTCTTTTATATGCTCAATGGATCGCCTTTTTCTTGATATATTAAAAAAGTATTTTTTTTCTCTTGTTCGACAGTTTATTAATGAGGGGAAATATTACGAAAAAGAAAAGCATTTCAAAAATGGACTTTGGAAATAAATAAATTAATTAAGAAACAATAAAATTACTACTACTACTACTACTACTACTACTACTAATAATAATAATAATACATGCAAACTTTGAAACGATAAACCATAAAGTAAGCGAATGCAGCAAACTGGCGAAAAAGGAATACAAAAATAGGTACGGTCAAGTGGGGAGGGCAGTACACTGGAAATTACGCAATCTCGAACGCACAGACAAATGTTACCGGCATAAGCTAGCAACAGTACTTGAAAACGAATATCACAAAATCCTGTGGGATATGGTCATACAAACAGATAACTCCATCGAAGCAAGAAGACCAGATGTCGTAATAATTAACAAGAAAAATGTCCTGTCAAATCGTAGACTTTGCTGTTCCAACTGACAAGAGAGTGAAAAGTAGAAACGGAGGAAATATACAGAGTTAGTCAGAGAGCTGAAAGAGATATAGATGAAAAAAAGACAAAACAATATAATACCTATATCAGTAGGAGAATTGGAACAATTCCGAATTTTTTTTTTTTAATGAATGGGAAAAATTGGAATCACAGGAATGGCTGGAAAGATACAACGAATAACAATAATGAAAACAACTGAAATATTAGACAAAATTGCTGCAGAGGCAAAGCATGAAGAAGCGTTACATAGAACCAAGAACATTGAAGCTGCAGTTTTCTATCCCCTCCACCATCCCCTCCCATCAGGGACCCGTCAAAAGAATGATGCCAAATGTTTGAGAAGGATCAAGGAGGATGGAAAGACCGAGGGGAGAACGCTGACCAGACCTCCGCTGGACAAGTGCGAAGAGAACTGGGACCTTGCATAGGCTTATTGTCACTCATATTCCAGTGGAGAAATCGATGGTAAGCGGCTGTTGTGATAATGCAAATTCATTTGCAAATGTTATCAAAAGAGGTGGACAGTAATAGAAATTTGGTGAGACTTTTTGTCACTCAGATTCCAGGAAACATCACTGGTTGTTTTCCAGTAGAGATCTTTGATGACCTGTGTGAAAGCTCCTTGGGAGCCAATAATAATAATAATAATGATAATAATAATAATAATAATAATAATAATAATAATGATAATAATAATAATAATAACAACAACAACAACAACGATAATTAAGAAAAATAATAAACAAGTAAAATGAAAAACGAAATATATATACTAGAAGAACAACCGTGTGTTTATGGGCAAAAATAATTTCCAAACATAAAATTTGTGCACCAATATTAAAGTACAGCTATAATGATAATAAAACTTAGAATTCTTATCCCAAGTTAGACTCAAATAGATTAAATACCACCGGGAAACAATTTATTTTTACTTTTTGTCTAGATTTCTACAACTGTTTTATGGTAGTTTTGCACTTCTCAGTCAAGAAAACGGCATCCGTTTCTCGTCATCAATCAGTTTTTTGTGCTAAGTTAATTTGAAAAAATATCAGTTTTTTTGCCAAGATTGACTTTGATGATATATTTATGGAATTATCAGCTGATTTTTGTCAACACATATCATACTAAATGTGTTTTTAGGAGAAAAATATTTTGCCAACGTCATACATTAATTACCAGACAGAAACATTGAATGCTGTAATATTAATTGTAGACATTGATAAATGTAAGTACACGTAAAATGCATGTTGTTTCACCATTATTCAAACTTCATGGTCTCAGCTTATGTTTCTGCTAACTCCTGGAATGCTACACGGCAGAGAGGTGTCTCTTCAGATTCAGAAAGTAGTCAGTCATCATGACTGCATTTCAGCGACTCTGATACCTGGTATCCGTCTCGTTACCCCCCCTGCTCATAACGCATTGAACCACTGTTCTTCTCAGGAAACCGATCAATATGCAAGAATAGGTAATATTTATAAACCGATCCATATGCAAGAATAGGTAATATTTATAAACCGATCCATATGCAAGAATAGGTAATATTTATAAACCGATCCATATGCAAGAATAGGTAATATATATAAACCGATCCATATGCAAGAATAGGTAATATTTATAAACCGATCCATATGCAAGAATAGGTAATATTTATAAACCGATCCATATGCAAGAATAGGTAATATTTATAAACCGATCCATATGCAAGAATAGGTAATATTTATAAACCGATCCATATGCAAGAATAGGTAATATTTATAAACCGATCCATATGCAAGAATAGGTAATATTTATAAACCGATCCATATGCAAGAATAGGTAATATTTATAAACCGATCCATATGCAAGAATAGGTAATATTTATAAACCGATCCATATGCAAGAATAGGTAATGCATCTTGCAGCCAAAATTTCTGAAAGCAGTCAACATGTTGTTGAAAAGTTCTGTGTAGTTTCTGTTGTTATTGTTGCCAAGAAATTTCTTCACTACCGGAAAAAAACCTACCACGCTTCCAGTTCCACTTCGTTCGTTTAGTTTTCGAACTCTGGATCTCTTATACGGTGCTGTATCTGAGGATCGTCAAAGATGCCAATTTCCAACTTCTCGACTGTCAATCCTGGAATAGCCTGCTACAAGCGAATGAATCATTATTATTAGGTTGGTGTAAAAATAGTGTGGTTTTTTTATTAGGTTCGTGTAAAAATAGTGTCGTTTTTTTTACATCAAAAGACAACATTATTTTTGCACAAAACTAATACCATTCGAGTTTAGAACATTGGTGAACTGCTTGATTAAGCCGAGCTTGATGAGGGGTGGGGGAAAGAGGATTCTGTCTCTGTCCCACAGAGAGTCGTTGATGACGTTCTCTTCTTTGTACGGTAGCAATTCCTCCCACATAAGCTAGTCTTTCCATTATGTAACGCCGCACTATTTTATCGAAGATTCCGAGGTTTTAAGAAAACGAACTGGCTCATTATCGAAATAATAACCTAGAACTATCGAACCTGAACATTTTCTCTCATTAAAATAATCATTTAAAATCAAAACATGATATTTTACACTCACCAAGTTCTAAACTGCTCCACACATCTGTACATGTGAACAAAAGTAAAAAAAAAATAATAATAATAACGACACGTGGCCATAACTAAAAAATTTGACCTGACTGAGCAAAACCAATGTGATTTTTGGATTAAGCACATCAGATTCGTCATAAATCATCTGAACAACAATAACAAAAGATTTTACGTGTGAGTGCGTGGTATTAATATTGTTGTGCTATATAATAATTAAGGCTATGACAAGAGAATATTCTTATCACTGTTTTGACTCTCGAGTATATATCGGACACAATTAGACACAGTTAATCAATCGAGAACGACATTACTCTATCTAAAACACATAAGATGTTTACTGATATATACTCGAGAGTCAAAATAATAAAAAAGAATATTCTGTTGCCATAGTCCTAATAATACTTTATTGATTATTTCGCATTTCTTTTTATTTGTAGCTTTTTATGTGAACCAAAAGTTAGAAAGATATTATATTAAAAATTAAATTTCTTTTATTTCAAATGAGACATTGTAATTTTATCTCTGCTCGATCGTTATTTTCATGGCAGGTTAGACTGATATTAACTCTATGATCTCCTCCTATAAAACATTCAGAGCTAACACTCGTATAGTTATAAGCACTATAAGCAATTACCCTTACTTTCTATCCGTGCCTAAAACTAAACGAACATTCCTTGAGCAAAGCCTTTTCACATAAATGCGAGTCTGTAGAACACAATACCGCGTTCGTCTTAGATTCCAACAAACCAGATCTTGATGAGCTGTCTTTGTGTATAAATATATTTCTATCCAATTCCCACCATCATCGACCATCATGATGCTGTTTTCCTTGACAGTTTACAAGCAGTGACAATATTCCATAAAACTTCTGGTGTTTCTATCGAATATTTGACAACAGGTCGTCTAATAAAGACCTATGTTTGGTCCATCGACCGAAGCAGCGAGGAGATATTCCTCACAATGACAACACGTATAATATGAGGCTAGATATATAAAAGGCTTCTCATCACAGCATTATATGACACAAGGTCCAGAATGTGGGGGTGTCCAGTAAGCTAAAAGAGGGGCGCTTCAGGCAGTAAACAATGATCTTACTCCACCCGAAAGCCGAGTGGCAAGACCTGGAGGGATGAACCTTCTAGGTGATATCCAGATGGCATACCTCAGACGGTACTCTTCTACCCTAGTTTCCAAGCAACCGGAGCAGCTAGGAAACTCATCCCCACCATTTATAATAGGCGTAGATATTTGAATGCTGCCAATTGTAGCATTATATGACACAAGTTCGAGAAAGTAGGGATTTAAGAAAGCTCCCCTAAAGAAGGGGCACGCTTACCTAGAAAAAAATTGCCTGAGCGTCCCTGTCAACATTCCCCAATCAGTCTCAAGCAGTAAGCAATGAACTTATTCCACCTGAAAGCAAGGTGGCAAGGCCTGGGATGGTGGAACTTCTGGGTGATATCCAGACGGCGTACCTCAGTCTAACAAGTACTACACCAGTTCCCAGCCTCGCGCCTATCGGGCTGATTGTCAAGAACTGATTCTACTTAGTCTCTAAGCAACCTTAGCAGCAAGGAGACTCATGCCTACCATATTTAATGGGGGTATAATCCCTGAAAGTTGGGAGATTTTATTTATAAACGCTGTTGATAAGAAAAGACGAATCAAATTAAACCACGTTCTGCTATCCACCTATCAGGAACTAGAATTACTCCATTAAAAATGAATCTTTTTAGCATTTCAGCACAATTTATTCTTGTCCACACGAGAAGGATTTTTGCTCTTTGCCTGCAAAATTATAAAGTCTAGAACAAGTACAGAAAAACTACCCACTGAAAATTTATAATCTCCACGACTTGTATAGAATATCCCCCCCCCATCGGAAATTCTTTTGAACTTAAACATGCCTTACAATCCAAGAGGTTATGTACTCGGCGAAAGACGTCGATGGATTATAATTATAATTCAAATTGAGGCCAGTGACATTTTTAGGATATTTACAAATCGAAAAGTTACACAAAGTAATTCAGGCACAAGCTGAAAACAGAAATGACCTTCATTTTATTGAAAGGATTAAAGCTGTCTTTGCAGAATAAATACAGCTTAGATGGCAGACATCTATCTCTGGTAATGCGAAAAGCACTGGACGATGGCTGCAACACATTAAACATATTAAGAGAGAATTATTTATCGAAAGGAAACCCCAAAATTCTCTCTATATACTAAACTGGAACCTCTAAAACTTACGGAAGCCGAGACGATTACAGATTACATTATAATAGCCGAAACAAAACAACTTAATGAAAAATGTCTAGCGAAGTTATTAGCAACAGTCTATTAATCCCCATGGTTCTTAAAAGGTTGCCGAGTGATTTTAAGCCGTGATAACTTAGAAAGAAAACCCCATGACTTTTAATCAATTCAAAGTGGCACTTAGGACTTTCGAGGAAACTAAAAAATATTTCAGAAAAAAGCAAATCTATAAATATCACGAAATTTAAAAATTCCCACTTAAAAACACCAAAATAAAATTATACCTTTACCTCAAGTAACTGTGAGGAATTGTATTTTTATGTACGTTTGACACTTCAACAAACTGTAACAACTTTATTGTGAACTGTGGATCGACGGCAAATGTAATTATGAAGCAATCGGATTTTATCAATTTTAATCCCAACTTTAACCCTCAGAGTCACTTTGTAGAGGTAGTCGACGGCAGTCGAATAATCGATATTTTGAAGAGAGGCGATGCTAAAATCTCGCAAAAAAATAATAATAAAAGTGAAATTTGTTTCTGTATTCTGGGAAACGCTCTTCTAACACCGAAATTTAAATAAAATATATTTTCTGTATAAACCGCCACTAAACAAAGTGCAACTATAAAGTTTAGCCTAATAAATAAAAACTGGTGTACTCGAATGGGACTGTATTCAATATTAAAGAAAATAGAAGACTATATTATTTTAACAGTGTAGTCCCATCAAAAACCGCCTGTCATGGTATAAAAACATGTCAAATAATTCTTGAGTGCTGCAATATTTAAGATATCAAAAAGTTGCCGAATGTGAGTCACGCAATGGAAATAAACACGTCAAAAACATGGCAAACTGCGACGTTTGTACACAAAATAAATGGCAAAGTATCCAAACAAGATGCCAGACAAGAAATCCACGAAAGTCCTATAACTGGTACATTATGACTTGAAAGTCCCGTGAAACAAATGGGCAGAGAAAATTTCAGGTATGCATATAATTTAGTACACGCTTATTCCCTTTTTATAAGTGTCTGTTTTTTAAAAAAACAAATCTGATAATTTGCCAGCAACAAAAAATACTTGGCTGAAATGGCCTCCTACGATGTAGTAAAGTGTATCCGCTCTCGCAATAGTAAAGAATTAACTAATAAAGACTTTGTGTTAGGAAATAGGTCGAACATAAGAAAGAAATATTGTAAATTACATTGTAGACACGTCTTACCGAAGGTGAGGGTCAGCTGATCGGATCTGCGTGTGAGTCACGTGATCAGGTTAGCTGGAGTCAGTGAGTTTGGGTTTGGACGTAGAAAAGAACAGACGGCCTAACAGGTCGTCTCTTACCTTTCACTGGGGGGGCGGACGTGTGTTAAAATAAGACCTTGAGTAATCATGCAAGCAAAGACATTCACTTTCCATTCTTCTGCGATCGACACCTGGAAGGTGAATAAAAACTATATAAAACCAATCTTCGTCTTGAAATGAATGAATATTCGTCCAAAACAAGATAAATTTCGGGTGGACAAGATCAATGGCGCATGGAGTTAAGGTATGTCCAAAATACATATACCACACACACACACACACACACACACACACAACTGCGCATGAACATTTAGATATGAATATATCACAAATACACAGAACATTAGACGATAATACAACGGTACCCCTTTTAGGATACCAACCATACAACACAACCCCATTTTGGTGCTCGTGTTCCAGACACAAGGGTGCGAAAAAAATATCGAACCTGGAGGTGACCATGGTGGAAAAAAATTAGACACAGCGAAAAATAAACGGACTTGTTCTGAAGAAAAAAATAGACATCAAAATTATATATAGATAGATTTATGTTAACTTAATGAAATAAAAACAATGCAAGAACGATGCGTTAAAAAAGAAGAAAAAAAAACAGAACGTTAGTCTATAGTAAAAATAAATAGAAGAAATAAGGAAAAAGAAGATATATTGATAGGATTACTAATAACGAATTGTTGACTTTGAATGTGAAAATTGAAAACACAGAAAATAGAAGAAAAATATATTAATACAGACAATGTGGAAACAGAAGGAAAGAAAAAATAGAAAAGAAACATAAATTTTAGTTAGAGTGGTTGGAAAGACCTGTCAGCTTAAGAGGAACATGTCAATCAAAAAAGTTAGTTATGGAATATAGAATGTGTAAGTGTCGAAATTATTAACTGTAACACACGGTGTTCTTTTTGTGTAAAACAATGGACAATTTATGCCAATGTGAATTTTTTTCCAATTTGTATGGTGTTTATTCTTAGGAATTTTTTTTCTGGTGAGGAAAAATGTTGTTCATTGTATGTAAATGGATGTAAACTGTATAATGAAATTTTAAAATGTATGTTTTTTAGATGAAGAAAAACACAAGTATTGTCTATGGGTGATTGGGATTTCCGTTGATTTCGAGTAGAATCAACATGGAAAATTCATGTGTGGAAATCCCGATATTTTCCGCTAAGCTATATGCCTTGAAGTATGCCTGAAATAAAAAAAGTATCTCCAATATATCAGAGCCGAATATATTTCTTTCCAGTGTCAAGGAGCAAATGGAATGTCCCTAACATGACATATAGGGTAGAAGAGGAAATGACAGAAGTTGCCATAATAATAAAAACTCAGATAAGTAAAAGGCGATTTTTTTTCAGAAAACCCCAGAGTTTTGGTGACGTGGACAATTGTAGTTTCCATGGATCTGTTATTTTGTTGTTGAACTTCTATTTTAATGAAGGGTTGTCTAGAAGTTTATAAGTGAATCATTTTGGGGGGAAATGACTATGTATTTAAATTGTAAATGTCTATGCATTTTTGTAAACGAGAGATTTTTAATGATATTCTGTGAAATGGTGAAGGTGATGCAGTCGACCTCAGAATTTGATGACGTGGACAATTTTGGGTTTCCACGAATCTGTGTTTTGTCATTTGGAATTTTATTCTTGGTGAGATGAGACTCTGTGAATGCTTATAAGAATTTTTTTTAAATTATTATTTTTATGCAATTGATGTTTTCTCGAATCAGTATTGTGCAGGTTTTTCTTGTTCTTTGGCATGTATTTTTTTCGCAGAATGGAGAAGGAGTGATCTTTGCCTTGTGGGGTTTATTTAAATAACAATAAATTTAAAAGAAAGAACATGCTGTTAATTAATAAAATAATAATAATAATAATAATAATAATAATAATAATAATAATAATAATAATAAAATTTGGAAAAAGAGAAAAAAATAAGAAGACTTAAGGAGTGTACCGAAGTAAGAAATAGAAAAAAAGATACACTACTGAGGGGTCAACTAGTTCTATAGTTTTGGAAGAGCCAAGGGTTCAGACGGTATTTATTCAAGTTTTCGAGATGCTTGTGGGATTTCTTTTTGTTTTATTTTTTCGTGGGATTTTTCTCCGGATTCGTAATTCGGCGGTAGACATAGGAAAATGCTCTCGTAATGTTATAAGGAAATCTTTTATCTCGTAGGAGTCATGTGCTTATGGAAACACGTTATAGCTATGACGAGAGATTACCGTGATCTCTGCATGATCCTAATATGCGAGATTGAGGCCATGGGGTCACAGAGAGTTTTTGACCTTCGAGGGCGCAAGGATTCGCGCCACATGGTATTATTTGTGGATGTTATTTTATTTATTAGATGTTATTATTTGTTGGATAATGGTATGACAGTTTGCCTTGTCATTGGGATGGGCTTAGGTATTCCCTTCTTAGTAAATGTGGGTAGTAGAAAATGTATGTCTTCGCCATACATTTTGATAAAAAAAGGGGGGATGGAATGTTAGGAAATAAGTAGAACATAAGAAAGAAATGTGGTAAATCATATTGTAGACACGTTTTACCAGAAGTGAAGGTCAGCTGATCGGATCTGCATATGAGTCACGTGATCAGGTTAGCTGGAGTAAGTGAGTTTGGCTTTGGACGTAGAAAAGAACAGACGGCTTAACAGGTCGTCCACACCACTTCACTTGGGGGAGGACGCTGACGTGTGTGAAAATAAGACCTTGAGTAACCATGCAGGCAAAGACATTCACTTTACATTCTTCTGCGATTGACACCAGGAAGGTGATAAAACCAATCATTGTCTTGGAGTGAATGAATATTCGTGCAAAACTGGTTTCCAGTCTCCCCTCCAAGAACAAGATAAATTTCGGGTGGACAAGATCAACGACGCATGGAATTAAGTTATGACCAAGATACATGTACCACACACACACACACACACACACACACACACACACACACACACACACACACACACACACACAACTGCATATGAACAATTAGATATGAATATATCACAAATAGGCAGAACATTAGACGATCATACAGCGGGCCCCCTTTTAAAATAACAATGCAACACTTTGAACTTTTATTAATTAACTATTGTATCTAACATGAAAAATCGGCCTCAACATAATAGAACATGAAAAATTCATCCGATCAAAATGAAACTTTTAAAAGATCATGGCAGGCACTTTTTGAAATGCTAGATGTCTACTCATTGAATCAAAACTCCCAAAAACCTCTGGACGTGCGCACTAATAGCTGTTGCATACACACGAAACCGGTCCTTTCATAAAAGACTATCTATAACCGCATACGAACATTCTGCGATAGGAAGCCAAATTAAAGCAGAGTGCATGTATTTGGTTCAACTTGCTTCGTATTCATAGATAAGAAAAGCAAATTAAATATGAAAACCGGTCGATGTATATTCCTTAGGTACGATAAAAACAGCCGAGCCTTCTTAGTATTTTTTCCAGAGTAAAAATAAAATAACAAGAATCCGACGTGCAAAATTGACAGACACGTTTAATTTCAAAGACGAAAACCCAACTATATGAATTAATATTTCCTTAAATTCATAAAAAATGGCAACAGTGAAGTTGCCGTTGACGAGGACAAGAGTATTCATAATGATGAAATTAAAGTCGAATATTCATCAAGACGTTACCCCAAAAAAGAAGTAAATAACGACCCAATTTTTTTTTATGGGAGATTATCAAGTTGACTATATTTATTCCATAGATAATACGCCAAAAAGCTTTAATGGAAAGTGAAATAGAAGCTTTAACAGAAAATAATACCTATCGCTAGTGCATCTTTCACAGGAATGCAATTTTTTCTCGATGGGTCTTTACAAAAAAGACTACAGCGTCAGGCGTTGAACAGTACCAGGCGAGATTTATTGCTAATGGATACTAATGGAATTCTCTTTTTCATTTTCACTGACTACAAACCTAACCACAATCAGAATTTGTTTGGCAAATCGAATCGCAATATAGTTTTAACGTCCATCAAATAGACGTAAAAAATGCTTATTTAAATGCCCCGACGGACTGTGAAATTTATATTACTCCTCCAGAGGGGTTCATAATAAAAAATAAAAATTGCATGTGAAGAAAATCACTCTACCGTCTAAAGCAGAGCGATTGAACTTGGAATACAGTATTTCATGATTATATGATTAAACAACAATGCCTGTTTGTATACCTGAAACAGACAGTAAATTACTGATTTTGTTAAAAAGTGTGACGTAGTGTTGACCGATGTTAAGAACATGTTCAATAAAAAAATTTAAAATGACTGATCTTAGCAAGATATCACGGTTTCTGGACATACGATTTACTCATGAAAAATAATTTATTAAAATGAATCAATCAAGATACATTGGTAAAATCTTAATAAAGTTTGGAATGTAAGAATGCAAGAAACCGTGTACACCGGTCGAAAATGATATCTATAAACGAATCTGAAATAATTGACGATAAACTGTACCGAGAGATAATAGGAAGCCATATATACTTAATGACTTAGCTGAGACCTGACATGTGTTACACAGTAATATAACCACCTAACAAATTATCAAAACAGACAATGAAGGATTTAAACAGAGCTAAACATTATTTAAAAGGAACTAAGGAACAGCAATTAGTATTTAGAAAATCAACATGTCCCCTAAAATTAGAAACATTTTCACATTCAGATCAGGGAAAACGATGAAGATCGAAAAATATAAGTGGATATTGTTTTAGACTTTCAAAATTGTTTCTAGTATTTCAAGGAAATCGAAAAAGTAGCAGAATGTATATCTCTCTATGTGTGATGCGGAATTTATAGTGCTTACACATTTTGCCCAAGAAGCGCTATACCTAAAAGCTATTCTAAAGACTGTTTTAGAACCGGAATTAACTGAAACTCACGTAATAATTGTGATAATTAAGCCAGCATAGTCTTAGCGCAGAACCCAGCAATTCACCAAAGATCTAAGCATATAGATATTAAATATCATTTCAAATTGATATACTAAATTATAACCCATCCACACTTATTTTTAGCTCACGGATTCTTATTTTATTAAGTAAGTAACTAGTTAATAAGTTAATTGTTTTGGTTTTTGATCTTTTATTTAATAGAAAAAGCCACATTATTTCACCACAAATGCTTTATCTGTATTTTTATACATTTTCAAATCTATGCTACGATTTTATACTTTAATGAAAATAGTTAAAAAATATGGATAAAGAAGTTTTTCTTACTATAACTCTTTGTTCCATCTTTGATGGCTTAATAAATATGCTAATTTATTTATTCTTATTTTCTATCATAAATTTTTATGAATCTTTATATATTTATACAGTGCTGGCAAAAAGAAAGTCCGCACTTGTAATTGTTTTCAAAAACTGCCAATTTAAGTTAAATTTAATGTAACTGTTTAAACAAGTTATACCTCACTTGATTCGCCTTTTATTCCCCTATAATTTTCCCTGTTCACATTTGACTTTTAATTGAAATATTCTAGTGTTCACGTCAATTTTTAAAAATAACTTCAAATTGAGGAAACAAAAAGAAAGTCTGCAGCAACAAATTTTCTTAAAGCCAACTTAAATTATCGCCCTTAAATCAGTTTAAAATATTCACCACCAGACAACAAAGCATCTCTAATGGTAATTGTTGTTGTTCCAGGTTATACAACGTAATATTAAGTTCAATATGCCACGATATTCTCTTAGTGATCGTCAGGAGCTCATTAATCCCCACCTTTCTGGTTTATCCAGTCGAGAAATCGGTCGCAGATTAAAATGTGATGAGAAAACGTTACGAAAGACTGTGCAAAAGCACCAAAACACCGGCATTGTTCGTGATACCCCAAATATGGTCGAACTAGAGTTACTTCTAACATGGAAGACAGTTCTATCAAGATCCACAGCCTAAGAAACAGATATGAAACGGCTTCCCAAATCCAACAACAGTGCAATCTAGCTAAAAGTGCTCTCTTTCTACTGTGAAGAAAAGATTAAATGAATTTAATTTGCGAGGATATGCTGCAAGACGCAAGCCAATGATTTCTCTTAAGAACAGAAAGCGCCGTCTGGAGTTCGTCAGATGCAATGAAGATCATGACTCTTCATATTGGTCAAAAGTGCATTTTAGCGACGAAAGCAAGTTACATAGGCTAGGCAGTGATGGTAGGCAGTACGTCCGTCGGAGGAAAGACGAATAATTTAATTCTAGGTGCTCAGTTTCAACGCTAAAATGTGCTAGAGGTTCAGTTTTGGTGTGGGGCATTATTAGTACCAATGGTCCAGGGCCTATAGTTCGCTTGCAAGATCGAGTTAATTCAACCAAGTACATTAATATGTTGACTGAGCATTTTCTACTCTACTTTGGTCAGAACTTGGATGATAATCCCATCTTCATGCAGGATAATGCTCCCATTCACACACCTGGAAATGTCAAGAGGTTCCTGGAAGGGTATGATATTCCGTGTTTAGATTGGTCTGCACAATCTCCAGACCTCAATCCTATCGAAAACATATGGCATTACATCAAGCAACAGCTACGCAATGATAAAATTTCAAATTTGGAAGAACTTTGGACAAAAATTAAAGAAAATGCCCTTTCCCCGCAGTATTGCTGCAGTCTAATTTAAGGAATTTCCCAAAAGGTTGCAGGCCAATGTAGGGCTAGGCTACTAAATATTAACTTGTTCATTGTGTTCCTGTAGTATTTGTGCTGCATTAATGCCCTAAAGTTACATTTAAATAACAACTTTCCATTGTGCGGACTTTCTTTTTGCCTCCTTAATTTGAAGTTACTTTTTTAAAATTGACGTAAACACTAGAATATTTCAAAATTAAAAGTCAAATGTGAACAGGTAAAATTATAGAAGAATAACAGGCGAACCAAATGAGATATAGTTTTTTTTTTAAAGAGTTACATTAAATTTAGCTTAAATTTGCAGTTTTTGAAAAAATTACAAGTGCAGACTTTCTTTTTGCCGGCACTATATATATATATATATATATATATATATATATATATATATATATATATATATATATACATATTTCTGTAGAAATATATTCTCTTATAATATATACCAATCCATATATATATATATATATATATATATATATATATATATATATATATATATACTATAATAATTAAATACGTACAGAAACTAGTGTTTTATCCTTTCGTGCAGGGTCTCACGATTAAGGCCAGTCGAGAGATTCGAACCCTGGCAACAGAAGTCATGTCTGGCTTCATTAGCTAGGACCCGAACCATTTGGCCACCAAAAATCGCAAGAGACACAGTTGAAATTAAACATTTGTTCTTTTTAAATGCTTTTAACGTCAGTCAGAGTGTTCTAGTGATATACGCATATATATATATATATATATATATATATATATATATATGTATGTATACATATATAATATCTACATTAATTGTCAAGATTGTTTGTATAAATATATATACTATAACTATACTCTGCTTTTCATTGCGCACCCTTTTAAAAATACCGGAGTTCTAGTGCATTTAAGTCTAGGAATATTATATATACAACCATTTTATATATATATATATATATATATATATATATGTGTGTGTGTGTGTGTGTGTGTGCTTGTGTGTGTGTGTGCTTGTGTGTGTATATATATACATATATATGTATATATATAGAGAGAGAGAGATTAGATGGTGATATTTTAAACATTAACATAATTGAAGCCGATTACACTGATATCAGCCATAGAATCATTGACTTCCACGCCTCATAACTTTAATGCCCATTTTTCTTTGTGTGTATCCAGAAAAAAAACTTATTTCCAATAAATTAATTAGAAGGCAGTTTTCAGTCTACCATGAAGGAGTCAAAACCTCTAATTACACCGGCATGACAAAATTACTGTTTTTTTTCAGAAGGCAAATACAAACGAAATGGAATGTTATTATAAAATAGATTTTCTACATAAAACTACAAAGTACATTTGAAAATACTGAAAATAGACAGTCTGTACTTCCTGACTTTAAATTACAACGCGAAGAATATACATTTTATTTATAATTTCTTTCAGTGTGTGCACCAAAACTCACTTAGATTCGCAAAACCAAATCATATTCTACTCTTTTATCTTAAAACAACAATTCCTAGGAGGATTAGATATTCAGTTAGGACACACATACCCCCTCCACACACACACACACACACATATCTATATCTATCTATCTATCTATCTATATATATATATATATATATATATATATATATATATATATATATATAGTCTTGTAAGTTTTTAACATTTGAAACCACACAAAAAATTATTTTTTATCATTCATTAAAAAAAAAAACAAAAAAAAACATCTAGTCAGTAAGTCATTAATCACCTGCAATCACTGCATCAACTCTCAAATTTACTATAATACCAGTTTTTATATTTTTTAAAGGGATCATCAGTTGTTTACCATGAAACACTGTTTCGGGGATTTAAAAACAAAACAGTGTATTACATCATGGCTCCCCAGCAGTGTTGATCAAACACCACCACCCTTAATCTTAGGAAGAAGACAAGTTACAAAAATTTTTTTTCCCCAATTTCCTATTCTTAATTGTAATTACTAACCTTTTCATAGTATAAAAATGAATTTCTTACCTGTGCGATTCATCAATTTCCACATTTAAAAATGGATTATATTTATTTGCTGTCCACTCAGCAAAATGTGGCACAAGGCCGGAAAGTGGTAACCCAGCAGGCTCCCCTAAAGGAGGGGCACTCCTGCAATTTTAAAAATTGCCTGAGTAACCCCGTCGGCATTCCCCGGTCGGGGCGCCTCAGGCAACAAGCAATAAACTTGCCCCACCGGAAAGCCCGGTGGCAAGGCCTGGGAGGGTGGACCTCCTAGGTATTACCCAGGCGGTGTACCTCAGTCCAACAGGTGCTGGGCCGGTCTCCGGCCCCTCACCTGTTGGGCTGAGTGTCAAGTGACGGATCCTTGACTGGTACTATCCATTTAAAAATGGATACATTTTTTAATTTTTTAATTTATCAGTCTTGTATTTATAAGATTTGGATTAATCCATTTAACTACTTATCACCCCCACTATAGTTAGTAGTTTGTATATTTACATTCTTATTTATTTAAAATTAGATATATAAAGGTTAAAAATATTTTATTTTTACATATATACATTTTTTTTTTAAACTATATAAATTTATTATATGTAATTATAAATCCATTTATACATTGCTAATATAGTTTTGGATTTCCTTTATCAATATAGTCTGGTTTATCTTAAACGATTCAAAAGCATCCGGATAACGAACAAATGCTTTATTTAACTGTTTAAATATTTTATTTTTATCTCCACCTTGTTTTATCATCCTTATTACTAAGCTAGAAACTGGTGGTATAAAATCTGTTAATTTTAGAGTAACGCGAGCTATTCTCAAAAACTCTGACATAATGGTTCCATAAAACACAAAAACGGGGCAGGTGCTATCCTTATGGGGCATACGTACTATTTTAAAGGGGAAAGCGTTTCTTTTATCAAATATTTTATAAAGAAAAATTCCATCCTCAATTTTTATATCTAAATCCAGAAATGTAGCCTGTTGTCCTCTATGTTCACAATTTAATTTTAGTTCGTTTGGATATATAAGATGTTTATTTTTTTCGAATTCATCATTATCGTTTATGCATATAAGGTCATCTATAAACCTCCTACACCCATGAAAGTTATATGTTTTAGATATATCTGTTTTTAATAATGATGACATATATATATACTCGAGTCTATGTAAATACAAATTTGCCCAAAATGGTGCCGGATCCAATCCCATTGGGATACCTATCGTTTGAAGTAATATTTTATTTCCTATTTGAAAATAGCATTCTTTAATAAGATGACTTACAATCATTTTTAAAATACCTTTAGAAATACTAGTTTTGCTATTTTTATTTTTACACCAGAAAGCATTAGAGTTTGAAAAGTCTATATATTTACCTTTTCCACCTTGAAAAGCCAAATCTACAGTATATATTGGGAAATACGCACTAACTACAATGTTGTACGCTGCGCGTTGAAGGGAGCGTTCCATTTTTACTATAAAAAAAGAACTTTGCACTTTTCGATTTTTGTTATATGTTTTTTTAGCCGGATATTTTTTTTAGCCGGATATTTTTTGGAGCCGGATATTTTTTTGGCCCGATATATTTTTTTTGTCGGAGATTATAGTTATAGGTTATTATTAACAAGGAAATTAGTGCAAGTCAAGATTAGCACTTGTAGCGGTAAACAAAAATACATGAAAACCTTTATCGGGTATCTATCTGCCACAGAATGAATATGGTTGTCAAAATGAGTTTTCATTTCAAGATCGTCATTTTCAAGCTTAATCAAAGTTTAACGATATTTGTTTTTATTAAATTATTAGGTGAAAGTATAGAGTAGGTACACAACACCCTCCCATTCCCATGTTAAGAATGGCTTTCTAAATAATAACGTTATTATTTCAGCAGGGTCAATAAGTAAAATTTCGTTGATTTCACATGTAATCCGTATTATCCACTGCATTTATTAGCGGCGCGAGCGGCATCTACTTTAAGTATCCGTAATATGCACATGACCAGGATAGGGTGTGTGGTCACAGGTTCCAAATATTTAAAAACAATTAGAAACACTTCAAATAGTGGGGGAGGCACTTAACCCATAAAAAAATCACGGTAACATACGTGCATAAGCACCATTAAAAAACGTTTGTTTATTAAATCCGGGTAAAAAAGCATATAATAACAAGAATAATTCAAAAATCGCAAAGTTCAAGCCATATTGAATTTTTGTTAATAACAAATAAATAATAAAACAGAAACAGTTGTGTTCTCATCGAGTAGGTTTTTTTATTAAAGAAAATAATATTTCACTGTTTTTCGATACGAGGAGAAACGAAACACTCCCTGCAACGTGCTGCATACAACAGCATAGTCAGTTCGTATTTCGCAATGGGGGTCTCACTCGGGTACGTCCGCCCCGAACGTTTTCACAAGTAAACAAGTGGTTAATCTAAGTTAAGAGTTTGAAAAAAAGTCTTTTATTTTAAAAGTAAAACTTTTTTTTCTTTACATATAAACAAAAAATATAAGAGTTTTTAAAGAAAAAAAGTTATTGTAATTTACAAATAAAATTTAATCATCAATTAACAGAAACGTTTAATAAAACACGGTCATTATGAAGATATTGAACGTCCGGTTTCAAACCCGACAGGCTGCTAAATCCCACCCCCACACTGTAGAGATCTCTAGATGTAAAAGATCTTTTTACTCCAATAGTTTCTTCCCCAGAACCGCCAGACTTTGGAATTCCATTCCAGGTCCCTGCTTCCCCCACAGTACTGACGTGCAGAAGTTCAAGTGTAACGTGAACCGACATCTTGCTGCCCAAATCCCTACATAGTACCCCAGTAGTTGTTGCCCCTGATTGTAGCCCCCTACACCAAAGTGGCAATTTGCCTTGTTTGGGGTGAAAATGTAATAAAAAAAAAATCCAAAATAAATTAGAATTGCAATTACACTTTGAATATCTTTTAATGCAACGAATCGGCTGCGTATTAAAAAGTGTGGACCATTAATACATATTTCACTGATACTCTTGTATAAAATAGCTATCTATATTCTTTCGTTAACTTTTTGTTAATGGCATTTTTTAGCGATATTAATAACTTCGAAACGCTGTTGTTTCTATTTTTTTCGCTACCCTAGTGGTTTTTAAAGAACTATAAGCTCTTATTGTTATTCATATATATATATATATATATATATATATATATATATATATATATATATATATATATAGAGAGAGAGAGAGAGAGATAGAGATAGAGATAGATAGATAGCCCCTATTTTTATGGGACGTATTTATTATTAAATATTTGTTTATGCACATAAAAGTAACCAATATTCTATAAATAACGTTTACAATATTATTGTGTTAATATTTCACTGATACTCTTGCATAAAGTATCAACCTATATTCTCAGAAATACCCATGTTATGAGCAAAATATCATCTGTCGTTAACTAATATTCCATAACTAGTCGTTTGCAATATTATATGTCGTAAAAGAAGCAAAAACAACGAAAACTTCGAATACTAAATAATAAATTGTCCGAATAAATCACTGATTCATAATGTAAATGCAATTTATAAACGGTCTAATCTGAATTAAGGCAAACAATTACGAACGGATGTCCATAACGGTTCCTTTAACAAAGTGTACAACTGAGCAAGCATCTATAGAGCCAAAGGGTCATAATGGCTAAAGGTAATAATGGACTACAAAACCACTGACCATTTCTGTGGCATCCATTTAGTCTAATGCCATATATATCGGCTTAATAGTCATTTCCGACAATTTTCATCCTGGGTAATGGTCATTGAACGCAAGTTGTTAACGTCTTATCCCCTGGTCATTTAAAAGTCCGAAATAATTCTTAATGTATCCGGCGATACCGTCGGGGATGTTGTATTTATAAATTAAATTGCGTCGAGCGCGCAAAATGCGATGCTTGAACAGCGTGAGTAACGCTTAAGAGCGTAATAATGAAGATATTTATTACCGGCTGTGGTGTCCTCTGGGTTTAGACATTATTGGAAACGCTTCCTTTTGTAATCACACTCTTCCGGTGCCGGAAATATTTGCGAATTATTGCATCAAGTTCCAATTCATGGCAATTTTGATATTAATTACGAAATAATAATACAGACAAACACGCTTATATATATATATATATATATATATATATATATATATATATATATATATATATATATATATATATATATATATATATAACTTTATTCGATTGGCAAAATTTTAGAATAATTATAAAAAAGTGAACCATCGCGTAAATTCAATCAACTAAAAAAATGGAAACCGGGGTGAGGAAAAGAAAAAAAAAATTATATATAATTATAATATAATATATTAATCGACTTATTTATTTTATTGAATTGTACATATAACTTGCCCCATTATATATAATTTTTTTTTCTTTTCCCCCGGTTTCCATTTTTTTAGTTGATTGAATTTACGCGATGGTTCACTTTTTTATAATATATATATATATATATATATATATATATATATATATATATATATATATATATATATATATATGTACCAAGTTAAAGGTATTCAAGTCAATGAATTAAAACGAGGTTATTAAGAGTGCTCAATAAAAAGAACAGAGTATACTATTTTTATTTATATAGACGAATATTACATAGTTGCTACACTGAACATACTAATGTTCCGGAACAATTCATTTATTAAAAAAAAAAAGAAACTTTTCTTCTTTCTGAGTCTAAAATGCCACTTTAATATCATCCTCTCCCACTTCAAGTTAGAGATTTTATGTTTTATTTTTACATAAAAACATTTTTCATTAGTTTTTTCAAAAGCCGGCTGTTATGAATAGCGGATAAACTTTATTTCTGTTGCCTGACGAGGAAACTTTGTTTTTTTAATAAGCCAATCTTTCCGAAACATTAACATGTTCAGTATAGCAATTATGTAATATTTGTCTATATAAATAAAATTATTATATATATATATATATATATATATATATATATATGTATCATTCAACCACTACTGTGGTTGAATATATGCTTAAGTCCGAAATTGAATGAATCGAGACACATTCAAACCGCCACCACTAATTCCGTTCGCAACCAAATTTCAAACAGGTTACATAGTTGGATAGAACACCTCATTAGCTACATTTTGAAAAAAGAATTTCGAAAATTAGTTCAGTAGAAAAAAAGTTACAACAAAATATGTGGGTTCACAAACAGGAGAGTAAGTACATACATAAGTGACTAACGCTTTTTTTTATTTTGCATAACTTTTTTTGCATATAAATATTTTTTACTGCGATTTTACCAATATGACATGTTAGCGTGACGGTTAGAGTACCGGGGGTTGGTGGAAAGATTTTAGGTTACATCCCGTGTATCGTTTTTTTTTAATTAAAAAACTGAACTTTTTTTTTAATAACTAATTTTTTTTAACTCTCCTTAAGATTTTATGTCAAAAAATGGTGAATTTATCGATTAAAAATATTAGTGAATTCTATGATATACATATTCTTTGAATGAACTCAAATTTTTCGTTATCACATTTGATGAAAAATGTAGTCATTTCATAACAACTACTGTGATTCGAAATTAAATTGAAAATGTTATATGTTACCGTAACGGGTATAGAGCCGGGATTGGTGGAAAGATTTTAGGTTCAATCCCGTGTAATGTTTTTTTTTTTTAAATTAAAAACCGATGAAAATCGAACTATTAATATGCTAATAATTCGCCGGTTCCAAGTTATTATTATAACTACTACTCTTAGAGCTGTGGCTGCTGCTGCTGTGAGATCGTGTCTTGTCCATATTATCATCAGCAGCAGTGAACCTGCTTGCCTAGTTTCGGAAGTAAATAAGTCGAATAATACATGTGAACTTAAAAGACTAAAATGAAGAAAATACTAGTGAGAGTGGCAGAGACAATCAGAAGAAGCCAGAAAAAATGGATGAAATAAAAGGTTTAGTTTTTATTTTATTTTAGTAGAAGAAATGAAAGAAAAAACAACACAACTTTATTTAAACTGACTCAGAAATACTGAAAATAGTTTAAAGATTGTTGAATTTTTATTTTATTATTCGTTTATCTCATTCGTTCAGGGAATGAAAGAGAAATATTTTTTTTAGAAAAACAGACAGCATTGTCAATTATTCCTGTATTTTTCTTTGCGTGTATTTATATATATAATATTAACGACGAACTTGGAATAATAATGATAATAAATATATATTTATTTACAAAAAAAAAGAAAAAACTCGTCTGAAGGAGATTTTTTTAAAAGGTAAATTAAAAAAAAAGGATAAAAGTAGACGTCACTTTAAATGTCGATGACAATGGATATTGAGTTAAATCCAGGGCCTGAGATTAATAATAATGGAAGTAATTATGAGGTGGGTAATACAATAGCGATGCCTGGAAAAATCATGGATTATATGGAAAATATTGCAGCTAAAAATAAAATTTGAATATTGATAAATATTTTATTTATTATTTGCATATGTTGTTGTTTATTGTTGAGTTAGAAAGGGTGTCAGTCGCTGGATTGAACTTATTTCCCCCTATTATTTTCATATATTATGTAGTGAAAATTGTTTGAATAAAATTAATTGATTAGTTAGTTAGTT
Source organism: Euprymna scolopes (assembly GCF_053919585.1). NCBI lineage: Eukaryota > Metazoa > Mollusca > Cephalopoda > Sepiida > Sepiolidae > Euprymna > Euprymna scolopes. The sequence continues at coordinate 67,302,268 of NC_136501.1, forward strand.
AGTAGATGGAATTAATAATTTTATAATTTACATAAAGATTAATAAGTTTATTATATCATAATTAGGATCATTTAATTCATTAATTAAACAACAATATATGCAAATAATAAATATAATATTTATCAATATTCAAATTTTATTTTTAGCTGCAATATTTTAAGTCTAAAAAATTCTTTTTTTTTATTTTATTAGAATATCTTGTTCTTTACTTTTCCAGGTTGAATTTCTTGTCCTTTTACTTTTCCAGGTTTAATAAAATCTTAAGAATATTACTTTTCATGCGCGCATTTTTCTATATAATATATATATGTAGAGGGTATTTCTATATATATATATATATATGTATATAGTAGTAATGGCATGGAATATATGGCAATTACACTGCATACATACAGGGAATCATTAATTACGAAGTATTAATCCTGATAAAAGTTAATATATACATTGTTATTATTATCAGTAGTAATAATGCTAGTAGTAGTACGAAAACATCTATGGAAATTAAACCACAGAAAGGCATCCACATTACATTCAAACAGAGAATAGTTGGATTCGCATTAACCCATCGATTCCTTGCGGGAATGAACTTAAACACCTCTGTGTAGCTTAATTGCAATATATTACTACTACTACTACTACTACTACTACTACTACTGCGTCTGCTGTTGTTACTGCTACATATCTGTTCTTATGTATTGGGCACTGTGAAATTAAATACCATAAATCTCTATTTGCATAGAAATAATTATTATTTATATTTTTCATTTTACTAAGGTGTAATTTTACCTCCACTCGTTATTGAAGCTAACAGTTGATCTAGATATGATATATATATATATATATATATATATTCGATTGTATAACTAAAGATATTTACCTTTAAACGTTTAATGAATTAAACGTTTAGTGAATTAAGAAGTGAAAAACTTTAATTTTCATTTCGTCAGTTCAAAAGGTAACTATCCTATACTATATATTCCTTGTTGTCGCTTGCTTTTACTGCAAAAATTAAATTTAGTGCAAAAATTAATCTACAGGGTGGTCAAAAAGTCAGGTAACATTTTAAAGAAAAACGATATTAGCAATACACGTATATTTAAGTACCATACATTGAAATATAAAATGAAACAAACAAGAATATAAATGACACAACACATAGATTTAAAATTAAACTTTATATATTACACTCAAATATTTAAACAAATAATATTAAACAAATAGATATTATAATGGATCATATTGCTTTTTCTACCTTTAACATGTTACCTGACTTTTTGACCACCCTGTAGTTTCGTTGAATGTTCAGCTAAGTGATTTTATCTGAGGCAATATTACTACGAAAACGTGCACCATTGCTCGTATGAAGAAGTGTATAGCTGTGTCGACTAAATTTTATTTGGGTTTCAAAGAATGTTATTTTAATTATTTATTCACGGTTTAGTGGTAGGGTTAAATATTCTAATGTCAGATTTTCCCGACAAATATTTTTATAAAGAGACTGAGGACACTCGATGATCGCCTCTACTAAGGATGGTCATCTGTAAATAATTCAATCTCTCATATATATGCATATATATGTTAGTGAAATTAAAATACCTCAGTATTTTTCTCGGAAACAAACATGACAGTATCAAATTGATTTTTCATATTTTTTTACTCGGTCACAAAGTCTTGAACTTAAGAATTGTCTTTATTTATACTAGACAAAAATGCCATCCAATTAGTAACTGTTCTTATAATTCATGCCTATTGAATTCATTAAATGTTCTCGGCTGTATGACTAATTGAGATCAATTGGATAACTTAGATCAAAGCCTAAACGTTGCTTTATAAGCAGACTGGGATGTTCCATCATGTTTTGTAAGAAAGTTAATTATTTAGGTTCTGAGTGGCTACTTTTCCATGAGTATATATTCCAATATGTATATATTGCTTAATTTAATCAATTATTTTCCTATTATCTATTAGAAATCCTTTTAAGTCGTAAGTGCTAATTTAATTATATAATACACAGGAGTATCGGGTTTTCATGCAAGAATCCTAATTAGTATTTGAAATAAGATTATATCTGAATGTCAATGGATGTTTACATCAGATTTTGTGCAATTATAAGCAATACAATACAAGATTTTGTGCAATTATAAGCAATACAATACAAGATTTTGTGCAATTATAAGCAATACAATATAAGATTTTGTGCAATTATAAGCAATACAATACAAGATTTCGTGCAATTATAAGAAATACAATACAAGATTTTGTGCAATTATAAGCAATACAATACAAGATTTCGTGCAATTATAAGCAATACAATACAAGATTTCGTGCAATTATAAGCAATACAATACAAGATTTTGTGCAATTATAAGCAATACAATACAAGATTTTGTGCAATTATAAGCAATACAATACAAGATTTTGTGCAATTATAAGCAATACAATACAAGATTTTGTGCAATTATAAGCAATACAATACAAGATTTTGTGCAATTATAAGCAATACAATACAAGATTTTGTGCAATTATAAGCAATACAATACAAGATTTTGTGCAATTATAAGCAATACAATACAATATTTTGTGCAATTATAAGCAATACAATACAAGATTTTGTGCAATTATAAGCAATACAATACAAGATTTTGTGCAATTATAAGCAATACAATACAAGATTTTGTGCAATTATAAGCAATACAATACATGATTTCGTGCAATTATAAGAAATACAATACAAGATTTTGTGCAATTATAAGCAATACAATACAGGATTTCGTGCAATTATAAGCAATACAATACAAGATTTTGTGCAATTATAAGCAATACAATGCAAGATTTCGTGCAATTATAATCAATACAATACAAGATTTTGTGCAATTATAAGCAATACAATACAAGATTTCGTGTAATTATAAGCAATACAATACAATATTTTGTGCAATTATAAGCAATACAATACAAGATTTTGTGCAATTATAAGCAATACAATACAAGATTTTGTGCAATTATAAGCAATACAATACGAGATTTTGTGCAATTATAAGCAATACAATACAAGATTTTGTGCAATTATAAGCAATACAATACAAGATTTTGTGCAATTATAGGAAATACAATACAAGATTTTGTGCAATTATAAGCAATACAATACAAGATTTTGTGCAATTATAAGCAATACAATACAAGATTTTGTGCAATTATAAGCAATACAATACAAGATTTCGTGCAATTATAAGCAATACAATACAAGATTTCGTGCAATTATAAGCAATACAATACAAGATTTTGTGCAATTATAAGCAATACAATACAAGATTTTGTGCAATTATAAGCAATACAATACAAGATTTTGTGCAATTATAAGCAATACAATACAGGAGTTTGTGCAATTATAAGCAATACAATACAAGATTTCGTGCAATTATAAGCAATACAATACAAGATTTTGTGCAATTATAAGCAATACAATACAAGATTTCGTGCAATTATAAGAAATACAATACAATATTTTGTGCAATTATAAGCAATACAATACAAGATTTTGTGCAATTATAAGCAATACAATACAAGATTTTGTGCAATTATAAGCAATACAATACAAGATTTTGTGCAATTATAAGCAATACAATACAAGATTTTGTGCAATTATAAGCAATACAATACAAGATTTTGTGCAATTATAAGCAATACAATACAAGATTTTGTGCAATTATAAGCAATACAATACAAGATTGTGTGCAATTATAAGCAATACAATACAAGATTTTGTGCAATTATAAGCAATACTATACAAGATTTTGTTCAATTATAAGCAATACAATACAATATTTTGTGCAATTATAAGCAATACAATACAAGATTTTGTGCAATTATAAGCAATACAATACAAGATTTTGTGCAATTATAAGCAATACAATACAAGATTTTGTGCAATTATAAGCAATACAATACAAGATTTTGTGCAATTATAAGCAATACAATACAAGATTTCGTGAAAATCGAAATATGTTTTCATATGATTTCTAATTTGGATTATTTTAATTTTAATGTTCTTATCTTGGATAGTCTTCTCACAATGTTTCGGTCGATATAATGGCCGACTTTTTTCAGATACGTCTTGCTGAATTAAGAAATCTTTATTTCAAATCCCATTTGAACACATGTCACGACGGATAAACGTATTAACTGACAATCAGTTCAAAGTGACAGTCTCTGAAAGGTTGATTTTCAAACCTTCGCCATTCTAGTACCATGGATTTCAAAAATGCGTGCAATAATTCCGCATAGATTCAAAGTTCGACAAAAATCCCATGTCCGACAAAATGGATGAGAAGGAAGTCAGAATTTCATCGGCTAAAACGTTGCAATAGTAATATTCAAGATAAGAATAATAGGCCAAATAATTCAAGTAATACAAAACGTGTATTAATCTGTGTAATAGTAGTAGTAATAGTTTTGGTATTATTATCGTGATTATTATTAGTAGCTGTAATCGTCATTTTAGTAGCAACAATGACAGCAACACTAAAATTCACCGCTCATCGCCGTAGTAAACCGGTGGCATCATGTTTGTGGAAGTGTTTCTATCACGGCCCCAAATAGCGAACAGGTTTGATATCAAGAAGTAATAGGGCCGCAGTCTAACTAACAAAATTTTTGTGAAATTCAAGGAGGAGTCGGCGTAAAGAACTCACCGCCCTCTGCTCGTAACTGTTTCCATGTACTGCAAGTAAAAGCATGTCCAGCGAATCAGTCGAGTGAGAGTGACAATGGTACTTTTTAGCTATTCTTTTGTGTTATGGATTACATTATGTTAATTGAATCCATGTATAATTTTAGAAGAATTTCCGATGAGTAGATAATCTGTGTAAGTCTTGGAGATGGAAAAGTTGTCGGTTTTAGACTTAAAAATTTTGTAGGCAAAGAGCAAAAATCTTTCTCGTGTGGACACGAAATGTTATGTGCAGGGATTCTAAAATATCGATCATATTATGAAGCAGTTCCACTTTCTGACTGTTTGCTAGCAGAACGTGGATCGATTAAATTGATTAGTTCCTATTGCCAATGTCAAAAAGAATAATCTTTTAATTTTCTTTATTCATACCTTCTTATTAAAGAGGAGGAGTCTCCTTTCTGCTTCGGTTGCTTGGTGACTGTGTAGAACGTACGAGTCAAGAATCCGTTCATGACAATCAGTTCGACAGGTGCGTGTCCCGAAACTGGCACATAATCTGTCGGATTAAGATACGCCGCCTGGTCCACTCTCTCAAGCTTTTCCACTCGGCTTTTTTTTGTTGCCTGAAGCGTACCGACTGGGAATGTCGACGGTGGATGCCTAGGAATTTTTGCTAAGTCAGTGTGTCCCTTCTTTAGGAATGCTTGCTGGACACCTCCACCTTCCGATCTTGTGTCATATCTTGCTGTGATGGACATCAAGTTAATATACCCTCATATATATGAAAAAAAGTCCCCCTTGCTCTTTTGCTTAGAAACTGGGTAGAAAAGTATCAGTCAAAAATTATACTTGACAATTGGTCAGACTGAGGTATGCTGTCTGAGTATTACCTATGAAGTATACCCTCCTAAGCCTTGCTATCTGGCTTTCGAATGGGACAAGTCTGTCGCTTGTTGCCTGAGGCGTCATTACCGGGGAATTCCGATGGGGATGCCAGGGAATTTTTACTAAGCCAGATTGTCCCCATTTAGGCGCACTGGCTAGACATTCACACTTTCTGACTTTGTGTCACATCGTACTGAGGAGGGCAGCATATAGATACTTAAAATATTGCAGAAAATCTTTCCAAACCTAGTATGCAACCGTTGAACTTTGATGCTCACGGTGTTGTAGATAAACGCCAGCAATCATTTTATTGCGATCAACGAAGCGGACTTCATACAGATCAGACAATTCTGAATCACATTCTTTGTGAAACTGATGTAGAATTCAATTCGCATCAAGGACATGAACAGCAACAGCAATCGTAGTATTAGTAAATATAATAGTAAAATAGTTATGATCGATGTCATCCACCGGATTGCTACGGTTCTTCATGTCAAAAAACAGCAAAGTGCAACAAGGCATGTAACTGACATGTGTGTGCAACTATATACAACCTGAATATTTGAGACAATTTTAAAATTTTAAAATTAGATATTATGGAGATTGTTATTTCATCTTCTGGTAAGGGAGTCCACACACACACACACACACACACACACACACACACACACACACACACACACACACACACACACACACACACACATACACACACACACACACGCACACACACGCACGCACACACACACACACACACACACACACAAAAGAACTCGTTAGAGAATGATGTCTGTCATCTATCGAGACTAAAACACTTATGGTACAACTTTGAAGAGAACAATTTGGCTCTGGCGGAAGAATCTTCTGTTATATTTATTATATTCCTGATTATGAACGCCAGAATTGCGTCTTAACGCATTTTTCGATGCTGGGGTAGGGATAATCATCAAAACACCAGTGATCATGACGTATCCAGCGCCGATTTTACCTGTTTTGACGTATACTGATCACGTTTTCTGGCAGCTTGTTTGGCAATGCAACGAGTCATACCGAAAGCAGAAGTCTTCCGACACTTTACACGAAGCCATTAAAATCATCAGAATCACAACTTCTGTGCAGATTTATTAGTGGAGTTACTGTAAAGAAGAGATCACGAAATACATTATATTTGATTCGATTAAAGCAAGGATGAGGTCACCACTCGGCTACATACGCTCCAGCAAGTACTTGAAATAATTTGTAGGACTTTGCGTGGTGCCAATTAAACTTCTATCGCAAGCACTGAATTCGTTCTAGAATCTGGATATTCTAAACGAATTTAATGAATGAAGCATGAATGCTGCATAGTTCGTACCAGCTACACGTACAGCAGTAGAAAGATGACGGCTGTCACGATAGCATAGGTGTGATAGATCAGAAAGATAACACCAAGGGCTTTATGAATGCATTAAGCAGTGTGGGTAATCAACCACAACACCTAAGTATTTGGACTGCGTTATCCAAATTAGAATTATTCGACGAAATCAAGTTGTTATATCTTAGCGTCCTTATGTCTGTAATTATTAAGTTAGCGAGTGTGAATTTTGACAAGGGTCATATTTAGTGGATGTTAGGAATAATTTAGTCTGCAAAAGATTGTTCCCAGAGATGGGTTACGTAAAGTTAAGAAATGAGGAAGAGGTCGGATGCCGAAATCAAAGCAGTCGAACTATGACTAATGACGTCACTTTTTTGAGTGACAGAAACAAAGCTTTCCATTTGTATCTCGCTGGTAATCATACGAACGAAACCCGTCCAATAATGTATAAAATTTGTAATCTAGGGGGGTGTTACTTCGATGTATGTCCGTCTGCGTCATCTATTTCATTAAGTTAGGAAGTTGAGTTTAAGCAGTAAATAATTATAAGGAGAACATTCATCTCTCTTTCCTGAGTCCATCCTCTCCAAATAAAACCTTGAATGAAACTCAGTAAGCGCAATATTTTAGAGAAATATTGTGTGAACAGCCAAGGTTACATTTATAAACATTTATAGACAAATCCGAGAGATTTGATGATTTCAAAACTTGACTTCTCTACTAAAATTCCTCATATTACTTCTGCGATCAATGATCATACTTAATAGGGCGTCATTTGTTTAAGTAGCTGTGGTGATTTTACTAATAATATAAATTATATATGCATTCAGAATTGCTATCCTACTAAACTCTGACATTAAAACCAAAATATTCATAGAAGAAACTCGATCTTTAACGTTGAAGAGTTCACTATGACAAAGGTTCCCAACGCTTTTATTCCTGTACATTTCATTACCTCATTTCAAATAAGGAAATATGACTTTGTTATGCAAAAGTTAATTAAACTCTTTCATAATTAAATATTTATCAATAATCAGCTTCAATTAACGCATCTCTTTTAATTTGGCGATGTTTCTCTAATTAAAACATTATACAAAAACAATTTCACATTCTCTCGCATAAAATAAGTACATCCTAATTTCTTTACATTTTACACAAATTCAAAGGGAGCGCCATTTTAAAAATAAAAACACACGATATATTTTTATTTATAAAAGTTCAGTATGAACATTTGTTTTTCATTATGAAAATTGCTTTATTATTTTAAGTATGAACAATGATTATTTCGAAATAAAATCGATATAACTTATTTGATATCACGCAACAACAGGAAATACATTAATTAATATTCCTTTGGCCATTTATTATTCATTAGGATATTCTTTAATTAACTTTCAGCTGATGCAAACATTTTCACATTTTCATTTTTCCATCGAATAATTAATATTACGTGTTTCATGATATAAAAGATATTTTATATAAAATAAATGTTATTCATATAACTATGTTATTTTAGACCATTTTCATATATATAGAGATAGATAGATAAATAAAGTTAGGCATATGCAAATATATATATATATATATATATATATATATATATATATACATACATACATTCTATGTATAGGATCATCTATTAAACGAATGTAGGAATCATTATAAAATTAGTAATATATGTTCAAGGAAACATGATCATATCAATAAAATTAAGTATTGCAATATGCGTATATATAAAGTTAGATATGAATATATGTTTACATATGAGAATGAAACGCGGAAAAATTTTCGTAGCTTAATTGCCATATATGTTTACATGATTCATTATATAATTCTATTCATTCATTGCGTACTATTGAAGTAAATACTGAAAATTGATACAGAAAATATTATATCTCCTTGTAACATATTATAAGAATCTCTTTATCTCTCTCTCTCTCTCTCTCTCTCTCTGTATATATATATATATATATATATATATATATATATATATATATATATATTCTTATTTATAGTATTCCGAATTTTACTGGGTGTATATAATTGAAAATACGGTACTCGTTCATATACCAATAAGTTTTAAGTCAACATGAAATGATTTAAACTGTAAGCTAAAAAGTATCATATTCCTGGATATCTTGATTTTGTTAAAACAATATATATATATATATATATATATATATATATATATATATATATATATATATATATGTGTGGGGGGAGTGTGTGTGTGGGAGTGTTTGTGTGTATACGAGGTGCATTCAATAAGTTTCCAGACATTTTTCCTATGGACATTTTTATGTATAATACACAAATGAAACTCTAGTCCCCTTCGTAGTAATCTCCTTCGGCTGCAATGCAGGCTGTAGCGTTCCAACAAATTCTGGAACACCCCATGAAAGTCCTCTTGTGTGAGCGTGTCAATGATCCTCGTAACAACCTCTTTCATCTCTTTAATTGTCTCCAAACGACAATTTCTGAGGTTTTCCTGGAGCTTAGGAAATAACTAAAAGTCACTGGAAGCGAGATCTGCACTATAAGGAGGGGGTGTAATGTCGTGATGCCCATCTTAGTCAAATAGTCTGATCTGTGTGTTTGTGTGTATGCATATCTGTATATATCTATTTCATATACGCATAAGCATGTTGACATACCTGTTCTCGTCAGGTCACGAAGTTAAGCAACGTTGCGCCTCTCCAGTACGAAATTGGGTTATTTGAGAATTCTAGGCGCTGTATATGCTCTCTGCTTATCTCAGCATTGTTTCCAGTCGTCCTCAACCTCTACATGCCACTAGTATTTTACAACGCCGACTCAGGAGAAGTGTGATTGCGAAACTCTTCCCCAAAAAATACTACGCGTAGGCACCCTTATAGTGGCTATTTATAGTCTGTCAACACTAAATGAAGGCCCCATAAATATATATATTTATATATATTTCGTTGTACATGGTAAATATTGAACTAATTACCTGATCATTATGAATTTTTGAATATATATTTTCGGTGTGTAACATTGATATCTGATTTGTTCTACAAATTTAATTATTAAGTGTGCGCCCATAAAACATTGCATTTACCCTGAAAAACCTGTAAAAAACTAGACGCAAAAAATCTAATCGGGGAAAGAATGGCTCTACATTAATTTATTTTGTAAAATAATTGATTCGAGTGCATGAGACTAAATAATATATATATATATATATATATATATATATATATATATATATATATATATATATATATGTAACTGGTAAAATCCTAAACTATTGAACTTATAATTATGAATTATAAAATACGTATTCTACACAACAGACTAAGAAACATGGCAACGTTATTATTTTTTTTTTTAAATATACTTTACCATATAAGGAATGACAGCGAAACCATTGCTGTTAGCGTGATATTATATCATGGTGAACGATCATATAGTACACTTACCGTCAAAATAAAATAAAAATTAATAAGATAAAATACGTATTAGATGTGTTTGGACCCAAAATAACGCATTATTACAAAATAAACAGGTATTTATTTTGTTTAAAATTTATAAATATGTTTTGAAGCTACACTTCATCCTCAGTATTTCTTTCTTTTTTACCATGTTGTTGTTGGAGCAGAAAATCAGTAAGTAGAAGTCCGTTTGTTGTTTTTCACAGTAGTGTTTTCAAATGTCGGAACGGTATGTTGGTCACGCAGTATTCACGTTAGGGGTGTATGTTCCTTGATAGAAGCGTTGATTGAGTTGGAATAAAATAAAATACGTATTAGATACGTTTGAAGCCAAAACAACGCATTATTACAAAATAAACAGATATTTATTTTTGTTTGAAATTTATAAATATATTTCGAAGCCACACTTCATCTTCGATATATTTTCATTTTTTTCTTTTTTTTTGTCATGTTGTTGTGGAGCAGCGAATCAGTATTATTATATTATTTTATTCAAACTCAATTAACGCTAGTATCAAAGAACAGACACTCCTAACGTAAAAAAAAAACTTAATGTCTGAGACGAATGTTATAACGCACGTTCTTTCTCTAAAAAGGAGGATGTAATTGCTGGGAGAATGATATAATAAAAACGCAACAGATAGTACAGTACCTTCTCGCAAAGGAGGAAAATAATTAGGGGAGGATGATTATATGAGGAACCATCATATACTATATTGTCCTAAGTAATAAGAGCTAATATCTCGAAGAATAACCCCATATAAGAAGAAGGTAATGCCCGTGAGTATCGTATGACCTTCACCTTCACCGAGGTGCACGACTTATATGATCTTCACCGAGGTGCGCGACTTGACACACAAAAAAACAGCCTCTTAATCACCTGCTAACGCACGCGTCACTGTAACGTCCAATGACAACAACAACAGCAACAACAACAACAACAACCTTCTCACTCGACCTGCCTTTTATACCACTCTCTCAATCCCTTCTCTTGCGCATGCGCCTGTAGATTCCTGACAACCTCGAGACTTCCGCTTATAAAAACCCAAGTTTTGTTGTCGCGCATGCCTATACAAGGCACAAACACGTGGGCTTTTGTTTTGTTGGTAAGTACTACATATCGTGCCATGTAAATCAAACCAGATCGTTTACTATTCAACACCATCAACCACACTTCCAAAAAAGAGAAGGTAATTCCTGAGAAGTAAGTCTTATGAAAATAGAACGGATTCTATTTTGAGGCTTACAAACAGAATGTAATGCACGGGAGTATTGCTTCCACATCATAAAACAAACAATTGATAGCGGGGGGGGAGGTATAAAATAACAGAACTATTACTACACTGCTCACGTCATTAAAAGATGATATTAATACAATACGAGATTAAATCACTTTTCTCGCTCATTTAAAAATGTCTAGCGAACTAAACATTATTCTTATGGTTGCTCGGCCCTTTGCACGAGACTAAATTTTAATGCATGGCAGAGACATCATAAGTTTTATTATTAAAAAGCATAAGAAAAATATGACAATCAAAGAATTACAATTGAATGGTAGAGAATATTCATTTATAAGAAGCTGCTTTCAAATAAATGCGTAAATTATAAAAATCCAAGTGTTTTGGTGTTTACAACTTCCTATGTATACGGTATTACAAAATGGTCTGTTGCATCATGAATTAAGTAAATGCAATCTGTTTGAAAAAGGTAAGCGTTTATTCATTTACATTCAAGAAATACACATACACATTTATATATATATATATATATATATATATATATATATATATATATATATATATATATATGCACACACACACAAACACACACACACACACACACACATATATATATATATGCACACACACACACACATATATATATATATATATATATATATATATGCACACACACAAACACACACACACACACACACATATATATATATAAACTAAGGTGAAATGTAGTAACAGATTCAGTCTGATTAGAAAGGTTCGCTCTAATATCTCTGTGTATTGACTTATAAATATAAATGATCCGTCACGATAAACTGTAAGCAATTAACTTTTCTTTCAAATTCTAAGCCTCTCACTTCCAATCCTTATCTATTTGTCCATTCTCTGCATTCCCTTCCTCATTTTACTAGCCTGTCTAAACATAACATAAAATTAACACTTCTACCGGACTATGTGTGACGAAATGTTAATAATATAAAAGTTAAATCAAAGGATCATTTATAAACTTAACATATGTTCACAATTCGATTATTGCGGTTCGAAAAAAAAAAAAAAAAAACCCCAGCATATCAAGACCATGGTGTTAGTTTCAATAATCCAAATGATACAAATTTTAAAAGGATTAAAATGCTGTAAAACAAAACAAATTAGTTTCTTTTTTTATTCCATTCTTTATTTTATTTTCTATTATATTTTCTATTTAATATTTTTATCTTTCGTGTTTACTGTTATTCTCTTTTTCTTTATAATTTTTTTTCTTATTTCTTTTATTTAAACGTGTTCTACTTCATATATTATTTGCATCAGAGTGTTATTTTTACAAGATTTCTGCAGATTAAACCTTGTGTCTTCTTCAAAATTATCTGGTCAAACAAAGGAATATTTCTGTCGAATTCACGAATATACACGGGATTTGGAACGGAATTCTTTATTTAATACGCGGGAGTAGTGTACTCTCGTTTTAGTCAGTCATGTCTGAATTGAAATTGTAATTTAAGTATTACCAACCCTAAAGATTAAATAATTAACACGCACAAGCGTATCACTTACAACTGAATACTATGTACTTTATCCGTTACGCTACACGATGTTGCGAATAATCCAACTAAAATAGTTATCAATCCTTGCTTAAAAAATTAGAAACATATACTTTTTTGTTTCTTTTCCTTTCAACATTTGCTTGCAATCATCGGCGCATGTCAGTTTTCGATATTCCGCCCCTTTGTATTTAAGTAGATACATCCCCTCTAAAACACGGTTGAACTATTCTATAAACTCTCCTTCCTCTCATATTGACTGACCCCTATTCTCCCCGTCGACTTACTCGTCAGGCTTCTACCGTGCAAACAGCAGCGTCTTTGTTTACAGACAAGTGGAAGGATACCACATATGCGCAATATGCCAATGATGTCACATCAAACAAAAGCAGAAACACGTCAATTGAAACCTCACGTGTTGTGGAAAAGAAAGGAAAATAGCCGCATATACGCAGAAACGTGTTAATAGATAGAATCCAATATGGCGTTCTGTTGAGAAAGCAAACGTTTACCGCCCAAGGCAGGTTCTCAATGAAAGGAAATGTTACTTGCACCGTGGTGACTGTTATATAAAACGCCTGTTCAAAAATATGGTGCCTTGCACTATGGGTTAAAATTTTATCTTAAATCATAAAATCAATTATGATGTGAGACAAAATTCGTGCGTTTGTTTGTTTGTTTTTATATTTTTTTATATTATTTATGTGCATATATATGTTTTTATTTAAGTATATATGTGTATACATGTCAGGATTTTTTTTTACACGCACATGTACATATCTATATATATATAAAAGTCAACGTGTCTGTGTGTGTGTGTGTGTCTGTCTGTGTACATTTCCCTACGCAATAACTCCGTCAATTTTCAGTCTACAGACTACAAATTTGATATGCAGGGCACTAAGATTTGGGAAACTCTTTGTAATCAGTTTTCGACCAGAAATTTGGCTGTGAAGGGGTCAAACTTCAACGATTTGACCTTTGAGAACTCTACCAAATTCCTCCGCTAATATTGGATCTAAACACTTGAAATTTTAGATATAGGTTCCTTGGACATGGATCTAACTTAATAACTTGATTTGAGCCCAAAACAATAAATGTTAAGGTGTCATAATAGGGGTCAAATCAATAAAAATTACCTCTGCGGTCTCTACTAAATTACTCAGACAATTTCTGGTCCAAACGTTTGAAATCTTACATAAAGGGTATTCAGAGATAAGGAAAGCTTTTTAATCTGTTTGGATCCAAAATTTGAGCTACCAATATATAAATGTATCTATGTATGTTTGCATATCTGCCTAAAAATTTCAATAGAGGCAACGGATTTTCACAAAATCAGTATCGTTTTGAAGCTCGACCCTTCAGACGACAAATACCGAAAAATTGACTAAAAATATTAAATTCTTTACCCTCAACTGGACACTTTTCAACAGGGGGGTCGCTTTTTTCGCCGATATTTTCGAAATTCATCCCCTCTTTTCGATTATATAGCCTTAAATAAAACCTACGTCTCTTCCGGTTTGACGGTGGTCATAACAGCAAAGACGTCACGTTTTATCCGCTACGGGTTAGAGCCTGTTTTCCGACTACAACTTTTTTTTTTTGCTCAACACACACCTCCAAACACCCGGGCAACTCCGGGCACCCATGCTATTGTGTATATATATATATATATATAGTTTTGGAAGTTTTTTTAACCTTAAAACCTATATTTAAAAAATTATAAAAATATAATTTTTAGTCTTTTGTTGGAAAATAATTGTGTCAGTAAATCATATAATCTTACGTACTCACTGAACAAACCTGTTTCTCGAACTAACAATAGTCCTACGTTTTCAGGATTTATCCAGCAAAATTATTATATATAAATTATAAATATTATTTTCTACATTATTTTTTCTCTCAGCAATCTTTTACAAACCCGGCTGAATAAAGAAATTTCAATTTCCAACTTGTATTCCTCGTGTTGAACAATAAACGTTGTAATTTCTAATTTACAAAATTTAAATTGTTCTCCTTATATTAATGTTCTATCTCAAGTATTAAACCTTTTTCCCATAAATATATCTAATAATATTTATATACTCACAGTTTCCAAAACTATTCATTGTCTAAACTTAAATTTCTGAAATTGAATGTTAGCTGCAGATAATGGTTTAACGAAGATTAATTACGTTATTGTAACAAAAGTTCGAAACAGAAGAAAATCCAAAATATGCGAGTTTACTGCCCCCCAAAAGCGAAGATATGTCGTTCAGTGAAACAATAGACATTTTGTTGAAAATTTTTGATAAAAGAGATATTTCATACGGGATATAAGTGTTTCAATATCGTAAAACAGGAGGACGATACTTTAATCACGTGTGTAATTGTCGTTAAAACACAATGTAAGGCATTTAAATTAACGGAATATATGGATGACATGTTCACATCTCTTATTTTTGTCTAAGGACTAATGTCACCGATAGACAAAGTAATTAGATCAATAATTATTAGTATTATGAAGAAAGATACAAATGTTACACTGCAAAATGTTACAGAGGAATGCCAGCGACCAATGAAGGATAATCGAAATGAAATAAAAAGCATATCATAAATACAGACTGTAAAACAAAATTCGAATCCAAAAAAAAATGTTATATGCAATGGGTGTAGTGGAAACATATAATAGTGGCGTTTAGGCCATAAATGTTTCCATTGTCTGACAAAAATCTCGTAATCAAAGCTGGATATAGTTTTGTCTAAAAAAACCCAAAAGAAATTGGAGTTCAAAAAGAAAGTATCTAAATAGAAAAATAAATAGGCAAATCGTAAAATTATTATTCTATTCAGAAATAAACGAACAATCTGAAAAAATAGATTTTCCAAGGTTAACGATCACAGAAAAACTTCATAGCGGAATAATAGCCATAAAATTAAAGTTCAAATGAGAAATAGATGTAACATTTCGTTCATGAGAAAAATCTATAAATCTAATAAATAATAAATAAAATATATGTACTTTCTTGTCCAGAACAGCTATTTGTTCTTGAGTGAATTGTACTGCTTAACTTATGGGAAATACCGATTAATTCTTTCTCTAAAAAATCAAAGTCAGAGCAAAGAACACGACACAAACGGTAAGATTCACCAAACCAAAAAAAAAAAAAAACTGCAGTTAAATTCAAATTAATATAAAAAAAATATACCAATATTTAAACTTTCTCCAAAAGTACGAATTGCGATACTAGATGCAATAAATATGTAATTATAAAAGTTGTAAAATATTAGCGAAATTTCAAAGTCAATTGTTCACATTGAAAATAGCCAATCGTATATA
>NC_136501.1:67323725-67456225 GCF_053919585.1 Euprymna scolopes
ATACACATATACATGCTTTACTTTATATACACATATACATGCTTTACTTTATATACACATGTACACGCTTTACTTTATATACACATATACATGTTTTACTTTATATACACATATACATGTTTTATTTTATATACACATATACAAGCTTTACTTTATATACACATATACACGCTTTACTTTATATACACATATACAAGCTTTACTTTATATACACATATACACGCTTTACTTTATATACGCATATACACGCTTTACTTTATATACACATATACATGCTTTACTTTATATACATATATACATGCTTTACTTTATATACACATATACAAGATTTACTTTATATACACATATACACGCTATACTTTATATACACATATACACGCTATACTTTATATACACATATACATGCTTTACTTTATATACACATATACAAGCTTTACTTTATATACACATATACATGCTTTACTTTATATACACATATACAAGCTTTACTTTATATACACATATACAAGCTTTACTTTATATACACATATACTCGATTTACTTTATATACACATATACAAGCTTTACTTTATATACACATATACATGCTTTACTTTATATACACATATACAAGCTTTACTTTATATACATATATACACGCTTTACTTTATATGCACATATACAAGCTTTACTTTATATACACATATACAAGCTTTACTTTATATACACATATACAAGCTTTACTTTATATACACATATACACGCTTTACTTTATATACACATATACAAGATTTACTTTATATACATATATACACGCTTTACTTTATATACACATATACAAGCTTTACTTTATATACACATACACATGCTTTACTTTATATACACATATACACGCTTTACTGTATATACACATATACACGCTTTACTTTATATACACATATACAAGCTTTACTTTATATACACATATACATGCTTTACTTTATATACACATATACAAGCTTTACTTTATATACACATATACATGCTTTACTTTATATACACATATACAAGCTTTACTTTATATACACATATACAAGCTTTACTTTATATACACATATACACGCTTTACTTTATATACACATATACAAGCTTTACTTTATATACACAAATACATGCTTTACTTTATATACACATATACAAGCTTTACTTTATATACACATATACAAGCTTTACTTTATATACACATATACAAGCTTTACTTTATATACACATATACACGCTTTACTTTATATACACATATACATGCTTTACTTTATATACACATATACATGATTTACTTTATATACACATATACATGCTTTACTTTATATACACATATACACGCTTTACTGTATATACACATATACAAGCTTTACTTTATATACACATATACATGCTTTACTTTATATACACATATACAAGCTTTACTTTATATACACAAATACAAGCTTTACTTTATATACACATATACAAGCTTTACTTTATATACACATATACAAGCTTTACTTTATATACACATATACATGTTTTACTTTATATACACATATACAAGCTTTACTTTATATACACATATACATGTTTTACTTTATATGCACATATACAAGCTTTACTTTATATACGCATATACACGCTTTACTTTATATACACATATACATGCTTTACTTTATATACGCATATACACGCTTTACTTTATATACACATATACAAGCTTTACTTTATATACACATATACAAGCTTTACTTTATATACACATATACAAGCTTTACTTTATATACACATATACAAGCTTTACTTTATATACACATATATACGCTTTACATTATATACACATATACAAGCTTTACTTTATATACACATATACAAGCTTTACTTTATATACACATATACACGCTTTACTTTATATACTGATTTATTCGAAAGTAACTCCTTCTTATGAAGTGCTTGTAATCCATAATTGAAATATAATCCTTACAAGAAATTAAAATGAGAATTTGTATAACATGAGGTTATATTTAGAATTAAATACAGGCGCCCAAATTAGATAGTAGCTATGCAAGATATATGGAGACTGCATCAACTAATTTCAGAAGGGACATATTTGTGTTTCTTTTACTAATGACCCAACACTTATCGAGATTAAAAAAATATTTGGAGATTGAGGTTGATAGATCGACAAATGAATGATGATGGATATTATGAGGGGATTTAAAATCTCCACATAACACCCCTAAAAATCAGCTGATTAAAGAAAATCATGTTTCTCTTCGTCAAAAAATATCGCTCACGAAATGAAAGGATTAAAGGAAACATAAAGGGGGAAAGCTCTCACTTCTGCCCTCTCCTATTAAGTTAGTGTAATAATTATATTTCACTAATAAATGATAATAGAGGAAAGTTAGTTTTCAATGACAATGTACACATATAGGCGTAACTGTTACATTCTCCATGAATCTAATAAGCGCAACGAACGCGTTTTCCCTGTAGTCATATCTCTCTTATGTGCTGTCTCTTTGTCTATCTCTCTTAGCGTATATTTTTCAGACTCCTTTTTATGTGTATTCAAAAGTCTAACATCAAGCATTTAGTTCTTGCGTGTATAAATAAACAAGCTAATAACTATCTTATTCATAGCACGCGCGCGCACACACTACCTTGTATTAACCTAACTCCTTTATAGCTTCTGTCTTAGCGTTGTTTATTTAAATGCATATTTTGTATTCTATGACAGTACCTGCCTTGTAACTGCGGTTATGTAGTTGTTATTAAGCGATCCGAACTCTCACGATTACGGATGTTTAGTCCCGATATTGACAACAGCAAGCTTCACCAGTTGTATGTTTAATTAGGAAGATTTGGCTCACAATATGCAAAGTGACGGCGCTTAAGCACTATTACCAGTTTAATCCGATTACCAAATATAGACGCAGAAACAACCAGAGAAAAACTGGTTATGATGCCAACATTTCCGAAACTTTAAATAGAACCGTGTTATTCGGGTAACTTTGATACTATTGTGAGGAGAAGGTTAAACTTTCGTGGGTTTCACTTGTGCTGCCAGTAAAGATGGATAAACATTTTAGATTGTTTTACGAATTATTTCGTTTTTTAACATGCCGCCCCTTTAACTTTCTTTAGGGACGCTATATAGTTACAGTAGGTCCAAAAAACAAACCCTTATTTTTTAGAATATGGATATATTTTATATGTAGATTTAACTAGAACATGTTGTAGCTATTTTGACAACATCTAACTTGTTGCTAAAATCCTGATAGGAAGGAATTTCCTTCCAGAAGACCCATTATGCTATCAATGTATGCAGTAGCATATCTAAAGTACTCGCGTTTCCGTTCCATCATTTCAAAAAATATAGCTTGCCTATTTCAGCCATATGTGGTTATAATGGAATTTAAAGGCTATAAAAACATGGAAATTGTTCCTTGTACAAGTTGAAAAATACAGCGTCAAATATTCACTTGATTTAGAGTACATTAATAATTATAAAAGTAATGCATTGTCTGATAAGAGTAATTCCATATAGAGCCATTTGATTTTGTTCTATTATAGCCTCCGTTAAATCTTGAGAGACAATGTATAACGACTGTAAGATTAGCTGCACGTGTAATTATGATGCAATGGTCGCTCAATCTCCAACCGCATTTCTTCTCTATTGACTAATGTTAATCGCAAGGAGACGTCAAGGGCGACTGGAAACAATGCCGAGATATGCAGAGATTACATATAGCTCTTGTTATTCTAAAATGGTCACTTACTTAAGTACTGACCAGACTTGCAGAGTTGCTTTGGTGATTTAAATGAGAACCTATGTATCAACGTGATAATACCGCATTCTTTCTATATGTAAACGATTTATACTAAAACATAATTACATTTGTTTATGGTGGAGTTTATTGCTACTTTTTCAAATTGGATATTAATGGATATACATGTACATATGCACGTATCCAGTTACTGTGCATTATTAGATTTGGTGAGGAGGATAGATTTTCAATAGTTTTAGTATTTGTTAGTGCTATTGTCATTTGTACTTTTTGGTATTTTGTATATATTTTTTTCTTTTCGTTACCTACCTTTCTTATTTATATAATATTCTTTTTGTTACTTCCTTAGTTAGGCCTACGTTACGCTTTGAAGAAGGAAAGATACACTTTTTGAAATCCAAACTGCTTCAAGAAAGACCAAATTCGCAAATGTTAGCTTTAAAAGAGTAAATCCGGCAACCCTGGACCAAAATATGAAAATGAACTCCCTTTCATATAGCTTCGTTTTCGAATATACTACTACTACTACTACTACTACTACTACTACTACTACTAATAATAATAATAATAATAATAAATAATGATAATATATGATCATTGTTGTAATGGTGTGAAAAGGAACGCGTAGTAATTTCGAGGTGCAGCGGTTCTTCATCGAGGAAAGAAATCACCGAAAACGTTAATTTAAAAACAGGGAATCATTGAAACCGGTCAAAAAATATTTCGTACTTAGAGGTGCTGGACTGAATCAGTAAATTAAAGATTGTCTCTTATAATATGATTTTATTATTTGTATTGAACTATGTAGCACAATATTATATTCTGACCATTTATTAATACATATTAATTCATCTTATTTTGGACAGTGTTTTATTTTAAATACAATAAATCATATTTTTATTGAATAATAAATAATAATATATAAATCATTTTTGCTGAGTAATGTGTTTTTTGTAAAAAAACACACACTTTTTTTGTGCTATCAAAAATATCGCTTTATCAAAGTTGTTGATTAAATATATTTCTCCTTCAATGGAATTTCAAGGATCATGCTAGTTATTAAATAATTAAATAAGAAAGTTGCGCGAAAGAGTACTTCGTGTGTAAATCTTCGATCCCGCTAACTATAATAATGCATACGAAACTTATTAAGCAAAGAGCCGTTTTATTATTAGTAGCACTCACTATAGATCCTCATACGGGTCGTCGTCAATGATTCTTCACTGATAATAATCGGCCGTGTTGTGATGTGAGTAACACCAAATCTCCACAGATTCCTCCTTATCCGATAACCATTGCAAATGACTTTGCGTTAGCGCAACAACAGTTTACCATTGATTTATTGCTTGCAACAACCACTGCTCAGCTGAGATTTAAAAGTCTCAGTAGTATCGGTAATCTTTCCCTTCTACCTGACATACCTCAGCTATCTGTTTGGTATCACCAAGTATGATGCCATCAAAGTGTCTGCGTGTGTTTTTAGGAGGAATTCATAAGATTTCTACCCGATTCAGCTTTTCTTCTTCTTCTTCTTCTTCTTCTTCTTCTTCTTCTTACTATTATTATTATTATTATTATTATTATTATTATTATTATTATTATTATTATTATAAACGTCTGATGGCCATAAATAAATATTTGCCGAGACGTATGTTGAAAAAGACCGCAGCTTCAAACCGTGCACACAACTCCATTGCCAATTCCTCTTCGCTCTGAAAGACGACATGTCCGAATTACGTGATCGTATCCAATTGAGGAAAAAATTGCCAGCCGGTTACCGGAAAGCCAATATCCCCCGGTGGCTCGAACCAAGTCTTGCACACGTGCGTCTTCATCTACAGTCGGTTAAACTCGATTCCTGATATATTGTTATTAGCGTAAAAGAAAGCCGGAGGGATTGGTGAGTCGAGATCAAAACGACCTTTCCAATATTCATCACAATGACTAAAAACAACGGAGAAAAAGAGTGTTTCCTGTGAACTGTCTGGTGTTTTGTTTATTCTTTTTTCTAAATTTCACCTCATTTTTTAAAAAAACAAATTTCCGAAACTTTTCCTGGTTATATATTTTGGAGTACAGTACTATCACACTAAAACAATGGTTCTCGTAAGATCACTGATCTTAAACGGAGTTTGGACTATTCAGTACTAGTTGGGTGAATATTTTGGAATATTGGATGCTGTATGTGAGCAGACTGCGATACCAATTGAACAAAAATTTACAAATAACGTTGCCAAACCTTTTAATTTTTTTAACAAACATGGTATGATAAAATCGAATGGAATTCAGTATCTAGGGCTACGAAATAATCAATGTTTTCATTAGATCATAAGTAGGGCTATGACAAGAGAATGTTCTTATTGTTTTGACTGTGGAGTATATATCTCACACAGTTAATCAATCGCGAACCACATCATCCTATCTAAAAACAAAATGTATATCAATATATACTCCTTAGTCCAAACAATAAAAAGAATATTCTCTTGTCATACCAAAATCATTAGATACGTAGGTTTTTTTATTACATCATCAAAGTTAAGCGAGTCTAGTCTGTGCCAATGACAATTTCGGAATATAAAACTCTATATGTAGGAAACATCAAATTGAAAACTCTCTTTCTCAGAAACGTCGCACAGGAAATGTGAAAAAAAACCCAAAAAAAACACAAAAAAAACAAACAAAAAACAAAGGAAGCGAGAATTGCAAATGTTGAAAATATAAAAAATCCTAATTATATATATAATAATCACATCGGTTTTAGTTAGATCACCAAAGTTAAGAGATGTCGAGTCTGACCAATACCAGATGAGTCACTAATTTAGAAGACAAGGCGCTGTATACATTCAGTAAGTACGTATACTACCTCAAGAAGATGATCGCTTCTACGCCTCACAATTTCAGATCACTTTCGCTCAAGGTGTAGCACCTGTTAGCCTCTCTCTGATAGTCTGAAAAAGTTACGATACAGAGGATATCTTGAGGTCATGTGTTGAATACAATACATCTAGAAAAATTAGGAACTATGTTGAAAAACCAAAACCGCATACAGGAAGTCCGTTGGCCTTGTACAGCACTCTGATAGTGTTACAAACAAAAGCACTAACTTCCAATTTGCCATGAGCGATTCCGGTAGTAGTAAGTCTCAGAAAACTCTCAGGAGAATGGTCATGTCAGTGTGTAATATTGTTTAACTTTATATAGCGAAACATACTAATCTAATAAGATTTTCCTTGTTAGACTAAGGAGAGAAACGGTGTTTGATTATGATCTCTTTTAAAACATATTCTTATAAAAACGGGAACGTCCACGCATCTCGTAGATTATTCTATGAATTTCATATTCAACTAACATGTACCAAATTATCAAGGTAAAAAAAAAACACTTGAGCATAAGCCTTAATGAGATGTGTGGATTGTCGATTGAATGATGAAGAATATTATAAAAGATTGAAGATGATTAACGAAATGAACAACATTTGATTACGTGTTAGGATGTTTTATGACAACTGAGTGTGGACATTGCATATGAAAATTACACTGTTGAAGCACACAAGTAAGAAAACCCTTGATAATATGCTGCACAATTGGGAGTCATTCGAGAAAAAACTCTGTTCATGGAAATTCCGTTTTATGTTAGGCACATGGAGGAAGACAGGATGGTTTTGTCAGTCGGCTCAGGGATTTAATCTTCAAACTAATGCGAATCAACAAGCCACAGATCATCTACTTAATATCTCAGAATGTTTCCTGAATGTACGTTATTATAATACCAGTTGTTGCAGCAACACTATGTTCAAGATAAGTCGAGTGCAGCAAAAGTGCAGATACATTATTTCTTGCTTCAACGTGATTCATCTGCGGCTACTCATGCATCAAATTAAGGATATTTTTCACCAGAAACGAACATAAAAGAGAACATGAAATTTATCTTGCCGCGACATCCGAAAATGATTCACTGTCAAAGATGAAAGCGTCCTTCATTTGACGCGAGCTTGGATCATACGACCATCAAACAAAAAAGTCTCCTTTGTGATCGGAATTGCAAACACGTATAACATTTAATTGGTCAACAAGCAGTGACAGACTCAATCATGGTTTGCTATTTATCTCCGTTGAAAATTGACCATTTGACCATCTATATAATATACAATTCCAGGTTAAAGATATAAAAAAAACCAAAAAAAACAACCAATTTAACGAGATTATTCACAGTGCTCTGTTATGAGTAACCAATGACCCCATCAGGTGACCCAAGTTCTTTTCTTTGAAAGATTTTGTTCTGTAATGATTACCGAAAGACAACTAAATTACTTCAATACTGCAAATATAAAAGAGGGTCACGTGTTTGCAAATCGTAGAATCAAAAATTAAGAGAGGTAGAAAGGAAAAAGCATAGAAATGAGAGAAAGTAAAGGAGAAAAGAAAAGAGAAGGAAAATAATCAGATAACAAAACCATAATTTAAGATGCTATGTGATATCTATTATTTTTACAATTTATCTTATAAAAATTGAATCAACGAAAATAAAAATTTAAATTTTAAAATTGAAAACTGGAGTCACTTGATGAGATAATTGGTTATTACTGTGACAACAGCATAGTCTTTTCATTGTTTTGACTATCAAGTATATATCCGACACAGTTAATCAACAGAGAACCTCATCACTCGATATAAAAGACATATAAGATATTAATTGATATATACACGAGAGTAAAAATAATGAAAAGAATATTCTCTTGTCATAGGCCTAGTTATTACCAACTGACTGACCGAAACATTGCCATGTCTGTGAAGTGGCCATGTAAAGTTTTTATCTGAATATAAATACACGTATATCTTGCTCTTTTGTTATTGAACATTATTAATATTATCGTTAAATGTATTGGTTTTCAGCTTTGAATATCTTTAAGCCAGAATAATATCAGCCCTTTCATTTGTGAGTGCTTTTCTAAAATTGGATTATTACCCGCACTCATGAAAAGGATAAATGTTGACATTTCCCTAAAAACATTTTAACTACCAATAATTGGAATTACTTTCTTGTCCTTACAAAGAAGATGGAAAAACTCCTTACACGTATAAAATATAAATCACGTATTTTTTTTCTGGATAACTCTAATAACAAGCAAACTGATTTCTTCGGATACAGTAATCAGAGAACTACACTTTGTGTTGAAGAACTTGGCAACGTTGAAACACGTTACTGGATATCATAAAGCATATTACGTTTCACACAAAAGAAAGAAACATATTTTCAGAGGAAATTAGATAATACTGTTTTAGAAATTTATAACTCAAAGCAGAAAACTTTATAAACAGGAGTATTATAAATTATTTAAACAATAGATTACTAAAATTGTAAGAAACCGCCTTTAAACCAAGTAAACAAAATCAACTCTTACAGCAAAATTATAACGGTTAAAATACAGATTAGTAATGGAGTCAGTAAATTAAATAGCAAAGAAGCATACATTCTGTTTAAGAGCCATAAACCAGATTTTAATAATATACCCTCTACTAGACTTAAAAATCATACGAAACCTGCAAAAGGGAAAATTATGAAAAAATATTAGAAGAATAAATATTTAAATTAAATCTATTTACAAATCAAGCTGTGACCAAGGCTGTTAGTTGGTTTACTAATATCGAAAACAAAGTAAAATCAAGTTTTCGAAGATGTAATAGAATTTACTACCCTTGTCTCAGAGAGCTATGGCAGTTGAATTAATATTATAGATAAGTGTAAGAAAAGAGTATTAATCAGTAAAAGTGAACAGTGGACTCGTTGATGTTTAGTTCATATAAGATGACAGAGTTAGTAGGATTTAGTATATAATCGTATTATCTTTCACAAGATGCACTCGTCTGACCGAGCGCACTGTCAGTGGTCCACCCACTCATTATCTGTACCTGAATATGAACGTACATTCTATGAACAAAGCTTCTTTCTTAGAACTGCACGCCTGTGGAATTGTCTTCCGTTTTCCTGCTTTCCAGCTGACTACAATATGGTTGTCTTCACGTCCAACGTAAACAAGTTCTTAAGTTTACAAATTTACCAAATTTCCCTTGCTGACGGTTGCTGTATTGTCCAATTGACTACTGTACACTCTTAAACCTTATCCTCGAGTGGTCTCTGGTCTTGATAAGTGGTTATGCCTGTGTAAAAATAGATATATTAAGTGAAAACTATTGTTTTTTTATAGTGACGATAGTCTTATGCTTGTAGAAATTTTGACGGACCAAATGCGAGAAAATAAGAAAGAAATTAGAACAAAGTATAAATAGAACTTTCTTCAAATCTAAAAATTTCCTTGACGTAAGCTTACATTTAAATAAAGGATAACACAAAGCATATAAAAACATGACGAAAATCCGATCTACTTTCATCCATTTCTTACCATCTAAAATCTGTAATAAACCATATCCTTAAATCCATTATACAAAAAATAAGTAATAACAGCTCGAACAAAAACATATTTTACTCTCACGAAACATTCTACAATAACTCTTTTAAGGATCATGGCTATATAAATACGCGAATATAATACATTAAGTTTTTATCTTACAGTAATGCCACTAAAAGTTAGAAGAAAAATATTTGGTTTACCCCCTTTTCAATTTAATGGTTGAAATCAATTTTGGTAAAAAATTTCTCATTTAGTAACATTTCTCCCTAAATAAAATCCTCCATAAATTTTTCAATGAAAAGCACGTCAAAGTAAGCTATAGTTGTAGTTACAACTTAAAAAATAATTAAAAAAAGATAATCCGAAAAATTTAAGTATAAGTAACGATCCCAAACTCAAAGAATTTTAATATACTAAATCATGTAGCTGTATAAAGAAATCAGAATACGACCCTAAAAGGAATCAGAATAAAACCCTTAACGTACCTGTCTTTCCACATTTGTAGTGTAGCAACCCAAAATTACTACTAAAGAATATCCGAATATGGATAAGTATTATATTGTTATTGTTAGCGATACGTTCAGGGAAAGGGGTACCAGTCATAAATGCTCTTTCAATAATTCTAATTATACAACGAAAACGTTACTTTCTATAAATAACTAAGTAAAATGAAATAACTTAAAGAAAACCAGTGCGTGCCAATCTTTACTTATATTTTATGAAAATAATATATTAGTAGATTAAAGGATAGAGATAGGCTCTTAAATAAAACACACGAAACATTTATAAATTGTTGGCCTTATAAATCATATCTTAGCAACCTAAATACTAAATCACCGTGGAAGACTTAGTTGGTTTGTCCTGCATATTGAAATACGAGTATATTCAGCAGAGATCGACCAGTCTCCTGTGCATCTCATGTAGGTCGTTACAATCTGTAGAAATCCAGAATTTGTCAACCATGTACACACAAAAATATTTATTTAATGACAAGCTATATGGAGTTTTTCCTGCAAGATAAATATATAACGTACTAACCATGATTTTGCAAAGCATCGGTGACTCTAGATCTTGGTCTTATCATGATAGTGATTTATTTACCAAATACATTCACGCGGTTCTTGATACATAGTTTTGGTTTACAGGATTGTTAGCTATTAGCGATCTGAAAATGTCCTCTCAACGATTGAATTATTTCGTCCAATTTTTTGGAAAGTGTTGTTGACGGGCAGAATTCTGAAGCGCATAGTATCAATGCCAACCTGCCTAAATGTCCATGATGTTCCAAACGTTTTTACTTATCTTTATAAATGACTAGCATTTCAGTCCGGCCTTGCCCGGGTGTTTGGAGGTGTAAGTTGTGTAAAAAAAAAGAAAAAAGCGGTAAATTTAAATAAATATTTACCCCTATTATGACCCCTTAACATTTATTGTTTGTGGCTCAAATCAAGTTAGTAAGTTATAACCATGTTCAAGGAACCTATATCTAAAATTTCATGTGTTAAGACCCAAAATTGTCAGAGGAGTTTGGTAGAGTTCTCAAAGATCAAATCGTTGAACTTTTACCCCTTAACAGCCAAAGTTCTGGCCAAACACCGACCAGAAAGATTTTCCCAAATCTCAGTACCCTGTATATCAAATTTTGAGTCTGTAGACTTAAAATTGACAGAGTTATTGCGCAGGGAAATGTACCAAGACAGACACACAGACAGACACACATACACGTTCACTTTTATAGACTAGAATTTCAGTCCGGCGTTTCCAGGGTATTTGGATGTGTGTGTTGAGCAAAAAAAAAAAAAAATGGTCGTAGAAAGGCAGCGAAGGGCGAAAATCACGGGGGGAAAACCCTGACTTCTTTGTCGTTACAACCACAGCCAGACTGGAAGTGACGTAGATTAAGGCTAGAAAATAGAAAGGAGAGGATGACTTTCAAAAATATCGGCCAAAAAGCGACCCCCCTGTAGAAAAGTTCCCAGTTGAAGGTAAAGATATTAATTTTTTAGCCAATTTTTCGATATTTGTCGTCTGAAAGGTCGCACTTCAAAACGATACTGATCTTGTAAAATTTTGTCGCCTCTGTTAAAAGTTTTAGGCACACAAGCAAACACACATAAATACATACATATATTGGTAACTAAAAATTTTCGACCCAAACCGATTAAAAAGCTTGCCCTATTTCTGAATACCCTTTATGTAAAATTTCAAATATTTAGGTCAGAAAGTGTCTGAGTAATTTGGTAGAAACCGTAGAGCTCAATTTTAAAAAAAAATTTGACCCCTATTATGACCCCTTAACATTTATTGTTTGGGGCTCAAATCAAGTTATTAAGTTTGATCCATGTCCAAGAAACCTATATCTAAAATTTCAAGTGCTTAGATCAAAAATTCTTGAAGGAGTTATGAAGAGTTCTCAAAGTTAAAATTATTGACCCCTTAATAGCCAAATTTCTGGCCGAAAACGAATTACACAGATTTTCCCAAATCTCAGTACCCTGTATATCAAATTTCAAGTCTGTAGATTGAAAATTGACAAAGTTATTGCGTAGGGAAATGTACACACACAGACACACACAGACAGGTTCACATTTATAGATATACTAGCATTTCAGCCCGGCGTTGCTCGGGTGTTTGGAGGTGTGTATTGAGCAAAAAAAAAAAATTGGTTGTAGGAAGGCAGGCTCGAACCCGTACCGCAAAAGAGGAAAAGAACGGAAAAAACCCTGACGTCTTTGTGGTTACGACCACTCCTAAACCGGAAATGACGTAGATTTTAATTAAGGCTAGCCAATCGAAAAGAGGGGATGACTTTCGAAAATATTAGGGGAAAAAGCGACTCCCCCCTGTAGAAAAATGCCAGTTGAAGGTGAAGATATTAATGTTTTTAGCCACTTTTTCGATATTTGTCGCCTAAAAGGTCGAACTTCAAAACAATACTGATCTAGAAAAAATTCGTCGCCCCTGTCAAAAGTGTTGGGCAGACATGCAAATATACATACATACATTTACGTATTAGTAACTCAAATTTTCGGTCCAAACCGATTATAAAGCTTGCCCTATCTCTGAATACCCTTTATGTCAAATTTTAAATGTTAAGGCCAGAAATTGTTGGAGTAATTTGGTAGCGACCGCAGAGGTCATTTTTTTTTTAAACTTTGACCCCTATTCTGACCTTTTAACATGTATTGTTTAGGGCTCAAATCAAGTTATTACGTTAGATCAATGTCCAAGGAACCTATATCCAATATTTGAAGGTTTTAGAGCCAAAATTTACCGAGGAGTTTTGTAGAGTTGTCAAAGGTCAAATCGTTGAACTTTGACCCCTTTACAGCCAAATTTCTGGCCGAAAACAGATCATATAGATTTTTCCAAACCCAGTATATCAAATTTCGAGTCTGTAGACTAAAAATTGACAGAGTTATTGCGTAGGGAAATGTACACAAACAGACACACAGACACACAGACACGTTCACTTATATATATATATATATATATATATATATATATATATATATATGGATAGATAGATATATAGATTAAAAAAATATATACGCTCACATAAATATATATGGAACAATTTTGTGTTTACTTTAAGCTTTTTACGCAAACATTATTATGCATGTATAAATCATGTAAAATATCTGCATGAATATAATTACACGTAATGGTTTACTAAAGATGATCATCCCATAAGAAAACAGAAAAAAAAAACTAACAGGGAATTAATTAAAACGAATGTTTAAAAGAATATGATATTAGCTAGATCATTGCTAGTGAATGCAATCCCTACAAGCCATATATAAGAAAATTGTATTTTCTTTTTAAATAAATAGAAAAGAGAGTTCTCCTGTCTATTTTGTTTGCCCTTTGGCTGTCCCCGACGTCCAAAGGCCAGCTACCAGACCCCTCTTGGGTCTGGTTAAAGCTTTGTTTTATTTTTCTTGTTTTGCTTGCCTCCTGTTGAGGCCACTAACTGTTTTTACTTTTCTATTTTTTCCAAGTTGTCTCTCTTCCCGGGCTCGAATTAAATAGCTGGCCGGTCTGCGTCTGAGGTGGTTGGAGTCAAATCCAACGGAATCCTCAGCCAGGCCAAATCGGCGGGTCTGAGCCAGGAAAAAGACGCAGAGGGGGAGGGTAGCTGGTCCGGGCTCCAGTGCAGAAATGCCTAGCCCGGGGTCCAGTTCCCAGAGGGGGCTTCGGCCCAATCTGGGGGCTGGATCAGGCCCTGAAAAAGTTCCACCCCCACCGCCACGCGGTCCGGACTCCGCTCCTTTGCCTAGCCCGGGTTCTGGTGGTCGTGTCCCTGACACGCCCACTAGTTCAGGCCAAGTAGAGAGACTAGCAGGTACGGTCGGTGCTGCCCCCCCGCACTGGACCCGGTGCTGGCCCCCGCACCATCACTGTAGAGGAGTCTGTCGCACTAGGCGGCGGCTCCTGGAGTATTGCTGACTGCTGTCCCCGGCAGTGGTAGGTTTAGGCCAGCTGGGAGAGGTGATCCAGCTCGGTGGGATCGGCAGAGGAAGAGGGCTTTAACCGTTAGCCCTCCCGCCCAGAGAAGGACAGAACTCCTAGGGACGGGATTAAGACCTTCCACCTCTGCCGATTTCTCCACTTTGAGAACCACCGAGCTGGATCAGGCGTCACAGGACGCGGTGCCAAGTGACCGGGAACAGGCCATGGATCTATTAGTCATGATGGATTCTGACTTGAGCCGGACACTCAAAGAAGACCTGTGTTTAAGTGACGGCGGCAGTAGCAGCGAGGACGAGAACCAGTCCCAAAGAATCCACGGCGGAATTTGTAGGAAGTCTCGCCCCAGGAAGATGGGGGCCGCTCAATCTGAACAAAAGAGTGGGGCCGTTGGTCTCGCACCAAGTAGGAAGATAGCCCCTAAGCCCTCGACCCCAAAGGAAAACCCGGCAGATTGGCCATCACTGCCGGGGAGTTCACAGGCGCTGGACTCTACATGTTCATCAATCCCACTAGGGCAGAGGACGCCGCCGCCATCATCACCGAAGACACCTGCAGAGACGCAGATGCCCTCGGCAGCAGCAAAAGTATGGGGTCTCCAAACTCAGTTAGCTCCAGAAGATTACCGTCGGTTATTTGACTCCACTTATAAGGAGTTGACCGACGGTAATGTAATAAAAGCCCTGCCGGGAGCCGTGGAAAGACTAGCGAAACGAATAATATCGCTAGTCACAATAGACTCCACTAAGAAGTCTCTGACCGGCATTAATAAGGAACACATGGCGGAGATTCTCGGGCATCTCAAAATCCCTGCGACATATATTTGCCGCCGTAGTTACGCCATGTGGGACCTGCTGCTGCCAACCGACGATGACGCTCTGAAACTCTTCCATTCCGACTTGAAGTGGAAACATCTGCGCTTCAAGCCGGAGTACCTGAGCAAGACGCGCACAAATGTCTCCATATTAGGAGTTCCATGTTACATAGACTCAAAACAGTTGGGGGCTGTTATGAGTCAGTACGGTGACGTGGAATCTGTTCTCCCGGTCCGTGGTCCCCGTAATCTGATGGTAGGGGACTACTCTATTAAAATGCGCCTCGACCGGGAGGGCATTCAGAAGATTCCCCCTTGCTCAGGTGCGACACCTGGTCTATGACCGTCATCGTCGAGGGGCGAAGGCCACATTGTTGGCATTGCCAACAGCAGGGCCATATGGTTAGGGATTGTCCCAAGCGGAACCCTCAACCAGTAACACCCAAATCAAAAAGTGTGGTACCAGCAGCCCCTGAGAAGCCAGCAGGAGGGGGCGCTCCAGCATCTACAACAACTGACGGCTGGAGCAAAGTGGTGAAGAAGTCATCAAAAGCAGTGAAGACCCCATCCACAAGAGAGCAGCCCCCTGACGTACAAGGTCGGTCCGTTCCCACAGGGTCGCTATGTGAGAAACCTTCCACCAGTAAACCAGAGAAAGAAGAACTCAGTGGCCAGAAAATGAAAAATCCGGTCTCCTCATCGGACTCTGAAGGGGATCAGGAGAAAGCAGAGAAAGATGACAGCAGCAGTCAGGCTTATGTTGCAGAGTGCCAAAGCCAAAAGAAATCGAAGAAAAAAACAGAAAGCAAAAAAGACCAAGGATGCTGGGTCCCGCTCCCCATCCCCCATGAACGTAGAGAATACTGTCTCTACGGTTCAGCCACCCAAATCCCCAACTCCTTCGGCTGAACCAAAATCCCCACCCCTTTTTTATTCCCCCCCAAGCAGTTGCGAGATCCTTGTCCCGGGAGAGGCCGGAGAAACCCTGCAACAGAAGAGCTGCGTCTGCTTCTCCAATACGGAGAGAAAAATCAAAGAAGCTCCCTTATCTCCCAGGGGACCGGATATGCGACGTAGACCCCCTTCACGCTGACACTTACATCACGCAGCGTTATAGGGGTCTACTTAAGCCGCTGAGAAACTTGGAAAAATTTGAAGGGAAAAAGACCAGCAACCCAAAGAACTTCCCAAACGCCCCCTTAGTCATGATCTTTGTGCGCCACACAAAAGTTGGTCGCACGAAGGCCATGTGGAATATGATTGAGGAGGCGAAGGGGGCGTTCGAAAACATCAAACTGGTGGAAGAGGGGCACGACTCCCTCAATCAGCTGGCATCTAGATGTGAAGGACGGGTCCCTATATACGCCCACCCTTGTTTTTATAGGGCCCTGAAATTAACCTTCCCGTTGGATGTCGGAGGTATTGCGCGGGACGGACGAGTAACGACCGACTTGCTTTCGGGCAACCTCGCCCAATCTTGCGGCATCCTGGGCACTAAAGACTTTATGCCGGTGGTTGACGATGAATAGGTACAATGGCCACGTCCTTGAGCCTATGTAGTTTGAACGTACGGGGCATGAGGTGCCGAAGCAAAGCCGCTAGGGTAATGAGGGACCTCATGTCCATGAACATAGATGTGGCTACGTTACAGGAGACTCACTACAATTCCGTTGACGATCATCGGGTGCTGGAGGGGCATTATGATATCTTTTCAACATACGGTGATAGTCAAAGTAGGGGGTTTCTTTGTTAGTTAGGCGCACCCTTTCTGCAACGGTTAGCGTTGTTCACGCGGATACTGATGGTAGACTGATCGTGGCCGATGTTGCCGTGGCAAATAGAGCATTTCGAGTCGTCGTGGTTTATGCGCCCAATTGCGTACGGGAGCGGGTTTCCTTTTTCCGGCGGTTGGAGGTGTTTCTCGGGGGTTCGGAACGGTTAGTCTTAGTGGGTGATTGGAATGCCATCCTTGATCCCAGGGTAGATGAGGTGAGCGGGACTAGAGGGACGGATGGGTGTGAAACCAGTCTGTTGGACCTGATGGCTAAATGCAATCTGGTAGACAGGTATCGGGTGGATCATCCGGGGCGGTAGATGTGGACGTGGCTCTCTAGCAGGCCTTCCGTTTCAAGTGCTTACTTGGATCGTGTTGTTAGTTAGAAGAGGCAACATAGAATACATATCTTGTCCCACGTTCCACTGGTTAGGCCACTCTGACCACAAACTACTTGTGGCCAGATTAGATCTAGATAGGAACCCCAAGTTAGCCGGGTACTGGAAGTTTAATACCTCCTTACTGGAGATAGATGACTTCCGGGAAAGGCTAACTGAACACATTAAGAAGGGATTAGTGGGGACGGTTACCGGGAGTAGGTGGTGGGTAAACGCCAAATCTAGCATTAGAGACTTCTCTGTCAAATATGGCCAACGCCTCGCCCTAGATAGGGCCAAGGCAGAGAAGCGTCTAGAGGATAGACTATCCCGGGCGGTGGCAGGAGGGATTCCCTAGAAATAGGCCTAGCTAAGGCGGACCTGAGTCGTTTGGCTAGCGAACGATATCAGGGCCAGGTAGTTAGGGCTAGAATTAAAAAGATGCCCAACGAAGCTGTGAATGTGGACAGATCGGAGCGTGTCCGTTCGCTCGGGCGCAAATCGGATAATTACATTCGTAAGATTCAGAGCCTGGAAGGGCACTCCTTAGTGTCGGCTCGGGGGATTTGCGAGCGGTTTCGAGTGCACTTTGAAGATCGTTTCGCACAGCTGTCCAGACTCCGCGTCCAGGAGTTTGGTAACTATTTGGCTGGCTCGCCCCGCCTGGAAGCGGCCCGAGCGGCTAGTTGCGATGGTCGAGTTACAGAGTGTGAGGTCATAGCTGCTATGAAGCAGGTCGCCTATAATAGATCACCAGGACTCGATGGACTGCCCTACGAGCTATACTTGAGGTTGTCGCACATGTTTGTCCCGATTCTGACGGGTGTGTTTAACCACTGGTTTGACACGGGATCTATCCCGAGTCAGGTTATCAAAGGCGTGGTCACACTTCTGACGAAGAAGGACACACATGTTGGGGGGTTGGATGATTTTAGGCCCATCACGTTGTTGAATACGGATATTAAAATCCTGGCCCGAGTTCTGGCGAATCGTTTGCAGGTTGTTATCACTGACTTGATCGAACCGGATCAGAATTACGCTGTGAAGGGGAGATCAATTCAAAACAATTTACATTTGATTCGTACAGTCCTAGAAAACCTAGAAGACGACACTGAAACCGCGCTGAGCAATTTAGATAAGTCCAAGGTGTTTGATAAGGTGGATCATCGTTTCCTGATGGCTGTTCTAGAGACCGCCGGCTTTGGGTCCGGCTTCTTCAGATGGATTTCCATTTTGTATGCTCGGCCGACGGCAGTTGTGCAGGTCAACGGGGTGCGGTCGGCGCCGTTCGCGGTTTCTCGGTCGGTGCGACAGGGGTGTCCGTTTTCGCCCTTGCTGTATGTCCTCGCGCTGGAACTATTCCTTAGGAACGTGAGGACTAGGGTGACTGGACTGGCCCTGCGCGGAATTGCTCTTCCTGGTGGTGCGCGAGCCAGGGTTTCCGCGTTTGCCGATGATGTTACCGTATTTGTTTCGAGCGTCGATATTATTACGGTGATTAAGGCTCTCAAGCGTTATGAAAAAGTTACAGGAGCTGTAGTCAATCTCAGCAAATCCGTTGGCCTGAGGTTGGCCGCTTGGCGGGGCTCGAATGCTTTGCCTGGCGCATTTGTCTGGACGGATGGCCCGGTCCGGATCCTTGGTGTTTGGTTTGGGCCCAGTCTCTGTCTAGATAAGAACTGGTCGGAGGTACAGACCAAGGTCGAAGCGTCTGTGAGGGTTTGGCTTCGAAGGGGATTGTCCCTTAAAGGCTGGGCGGAGGCATGCGCCCCTTACGTGTTTCCGCTGATCCTTTACCGATTGGCTGTACTTCCTCTGCCTGCGGTCCGAATGGCGGCCTTAACGCGTGCGCTTTTTTCACTGTTGTGGAATGAGCGACGGCCGCTTGTCCGTAGACAGGTCTGTACTCAACGTCTTGTAGATGGGGGCCTGGGGATGCCTGACCTGGCAAGTCATAAAAACGCCGAAAGGTTGGCATTCCTGTGTAGAACTCTGATTGAGGATTCTGATTGGGGTCCCGCGGTTGGTGAGGCTTTTCCCAACCTTATCCCCAATCACTTAATTAAATGCCAAAGAAGGCCGAGAGGGCAATAAACATTCCTCAACGAATGCCGAAATGCGCTTAGAGCGATGCCAGGGTCCTTGGACCTTGCACAGCCTAGAAGGGCATTATATCGGGGATTAGTGGTGGGGACCGCTTCGGACCCGCTTGGGGAGCGGCTACAGCTGTCGGAGGGGGAGGTTCGCTCTCTATCGAATTGGGCGCCAGGCCGGGAATATCTGAACAATTCCGAATTTTCCCTGACCTGGCGATTGGTTAGAAACGCTCTACCCCTCAATGACATACTATTCAGAATTGGTATGGTATTTAGTCCCTTTTGTCCACGGTGCGAGGAAGATAGCTTAGAAACCGTAGAACATGCTTTTTATACTTGTTCCAAGCTCCGTGAATTCTGGGAGTATGTCAGTGAGGTCACGGCTCGCATCGTCCCCGATCAGGTGACGATCCTGGATTATGCATCCGTTGTCTACAACGCAGATCCCTTGTGGCCTAGGGAGGAACGAATGGTGTTCCTAGCGACCTTTGCCGTAGCTAGACTGGTAGTGTGGGTTTCATGCATAGAGATAGGACATGGGGGGAGCCGCCTTCTCATCGGGATCTGATTTTGTATTTTAAACACCAACTTAAAATCAAAATCAGATGCGATAGAAGGAGGTTATCTCGCTCACAGTTTAGTAGGAGGTGGATTCACACCGCTAGTTTATGTGCGTTCGTACAAAACAGGCTTGAGTACGTGTTCCCTGCCTAGGCATGGCACACGCCGACCGTAAAAGCAACCCCCAGACCAGATCAAGATAATCCCGTAGTGGATCAGTCCCTTAGCTAGTTGGTATAAATGAGTTCCATGTCCCCAATCTTTATTTTAGGTGTTAGGATACCTCCAAAGAAGCCCGGTCCTGATAATTTATTTTAGTCCAAACACGTCCCGATGTTATTTTTCTTGGAGGTCACCGAATATCCCCTTTCACCCCGCTTTATTTTGTCCGTAGCTGTGCCCACTCCCTCTTAGGAAGTGCTCCCTTGTTTTCGGCTGATACGGGAAAACAGGAAGCATTTCAAAATTAAATAGGTAAGGGCTGGTCCTGATTAACACATTTATCGCTTAACGTTTTATTTGGTTCATTTATTTTTTATTATTGTTATTTTTCTTTATTTTGGGGTGTTTTAAGGCTCTCATTACCCCCGCCCATCACCCGCATATATCATACGCATCACAATTTCATCCCTCATATATCATACGCATCACCTTCATTGTTTCATTGCAAATAAAATCATTGGTTAAAATATATATATATATATATATATATATATATATAAAAAAAGTCATTGTATATATTGTTCATGTCATCTGGGGTTTTAAGTAGATCCAACCCCTTGAGTGAATGCGGTATTGTGGTGACTGCAACTAGGTATAGGGAATAGACCAAGTGGACGACCCTCGACCCCCATTTTCTCCCCACACCCTTTTTGGCCTCATGCCACATTTTGAAAGTTTTATTTCCACATTTTATACTATTTTTCTTGTAAAAATTTTGTAAAGTTTGGAATATTCTTTTTGAATAAATATTTAAATAAATAGAAATGAGGCTTGCCTTTTTTCTGTTGTTCTTGGCCTTCGGGCTGGGATCAAAGTGTAGTATCTGCTCCGGCAGATACTGCAAGCCAAGACCATATATGGGGACAACCCCACATATAAGACCTTGGTCAATGTAGGGGAAACCCTTCATACCAATTGTCACTATCCAGCTCCCCTACTCCCCGGGGAGTTGGTCCCCATTTCCCCCTTCACTCCTCACATTAAAAATCGGCTTTGTGCCTGATTTGCTCGGTGGGGGAGCAAATAAATACCTTGCCTTTTTTCTGTTGTTCTTGGCCTTGGGGCCGGGATCAAAGTGTAGTATCTGATCTGCAGATGCTGCACTTAACATAATTTGTTCCAGTCAATAGAGGGGAAACCCTCTATACTGGGGCAATTATTATTTTTGGTCATAACCAGAGTGCCTCTTTTTTACCCTACTTTTAGGGGAGCTGGTTTTCCTCCACATTAAAAAACGGACGCTTTGCCTAATTTGCTTTCGTAGGAAATCAAATAAATACAATAAATGGAAAAGAGTATTTTTAATAAGAATATCAATACACACAAAAGAAAAACGAATTTATAGGAGTATAGATAGATATTCGAAATCATATTCTTACATCATTTGTTGACATTTATAATTAAAGAAAAGAACATTTGATTCGGACTAAAGTTAACACCTTTCTTATTACCACACCAGCCGAAAGGCCCGACATATTAAATCAACAACAGGTTTATTAATATGAATGTCTCTATTTAGAGGACAATTGAAGCATGATACTTGACTTTTGCATTTTAAATTTTAATTCAAGCCATTGTATATAATTTTTTTTATAAAATCAACAGTAGATTCTCAACAGTGCAATGAAAACTGCATTCTATTATGGAATAAATCACAGCGGATGGCATTAGAAGCTTTCTACTGGTACCTAGTGATGAATCCTTACCAAGTTGATTAAAAAATAGATTTCACCGATTTCGATGAGAATAAAAATATGGAAGTGTGAAACATTCGTTGATCCTCATTCAAAACCGGGCAACGTCGGGTCTCTCTGCTAGTACATTAATAAAACGCTGTTATTTGTTTTCTTGTTTTGAGGCTTCGGAAATAAATGTTTACACAGAAAAGCGAATACATTTTGACGAACACGCGTGAATAAAGTCATTCATTTAGTAAGAGAGGCCTGCCCGAGAGTTATTCACACAGAACAAGCGGTAATGGCGGTCTGTGCATACAGACACGACACTGGAAAAATAGAAGCAAACAAAAAAAAAAACAAAGAAAGAAAAGAGAATAATGGTCGACTTCGTTCCATTAAACTCTTGGGCATGCGCAGTAGCCCTTTGATTCCAAATAGCAATTAACTCTCGGCGGAATTGAGAGCAGATTGTTCAAACAATGAGTGGAAGACCTATTGGGTTACACAAACACAGAGTTATTATTTTTTGATTAACTAGTGCCTCTATTAAACCTCCTATTGCAAAAGACTGTAAGCAGTTTTGGAATAAAAATGTACATTACTGTAGATGAAGAACAGAAACACGAAAGCAAGGGAAGCCAGAGAATTGCTCGATAGAGCTGTTATAAGAATAGTTGGTGAATGCGGGAGATATAAATAACTAGGAATCTTTTAAGCGGCTATTACCAGATGTAAAGAGACAGGTAAAATCGTAAAAAAAAAAACAGAAGAGTTAGAAAGTCCACGGAAATGACATTTTATTGCAATAAGATAAATACAGGAATACATAATAGAGCAATATAAGCCGAATTGTTCAAATCTAGAAGAAAGAGCTCCAATTCGATATAACAGAAGTAGGAAACGAGTAAACATACAGAAGGAATAGCCCACAAATAGCCTTAATGACTAAAACCGTATAAAAAGGAAATAAGGAGGAAGAGGAGTGTTAATATTGAAGATTACAACAAAGAAAAAAAAAAGGCAAACATGAGGAATTGACGATTTATAAAGCCGGCTAAAGAAAAACTGAAAAAATATGTACATGGCTACGAAAAGGATAGTTGAACAGGGAAACTGTATCGCTTGTGAAAGTTGCCGCAACACACGATTAAACGAATTACATAAAGGCCAACATGAGCAGACTCACGACTATAGTATTAGTTTGGTGCAAAACAATATCGTTTTCCCTCATATATTATTTTTATATATTATTTCTGAAAAATTCATTGATATATATATATATATATATATATATATATATATATATATATATAGCCATATTATATATCATTGTGAAGCGCGATTTTCGCTCTATCGAATCGTGTTATTCGTTACCGTTCTCAATCTCTTCATTAATTTTTGCTGGCTTTTCGCCAGCATGGAAAAATTCAAATCCACACGATTTTCTTGTTCCAGTTCAAACTAGGCCGAAAAGCTGCCGAGAAAGCTCGTGATATCAATGATACGTTTGGCTCGGGAATCACTAACGAACGTGTGCTACAATGCTGGTTCAAAAATGTGCTGCAATGGTGACGGCCGGCGTACGGCGGTTGATAACGAACATTTGAAAGCCTTAATCGACACCGATCCACGACAAAATCACACGAGAAGTTGCTGTTGAACTCGAGGTCGACACATCAACAGTCGTTCGCCATATAAAGCAAATAGGGAAGTCAAAAAAGTTGGATAAATGGGTGCCGCATGAATTGAAGGATAATAAAAAAAATCGTCGTTATGAGGTGTCTTCGACGCTCCTTCTGCACAACAAAAAACGACCCATCTCTTGAGCGGATTGTGACGTGTGATGAGAAGTGGATCCTCTACGATCACCAGCCACGTTTATCCCAGTGGTTGGATGCCGGAGACGCTTCACCACACTTCTCGAAGCCGAAACTGCACCTAAAACAAGTTATAGTTATTGTTTGGTGGTCTGCGGCCAGTCTCATCCATCACAACTTCTTGGATACGGGCGAAATGCTG
This sequence comes from Euprymna scolopes, assembly GCF_053919585.1. NCBI lineage: Eukaryota > Metazoa > Mollusca > Cephalopoda > Sepiida > Sepiolidae > Euprymna > Euprymna scolopes. The sequence goes on from NC_136501.1 coordinate 67,347,923, forward strand.
GTGTGCCGTCTTCCTCCGGTCATCCAGTGCGTCCCCGGGTTACGGATGGGGGCACCCCCTCTACTTATGTAAAGTAGGTAGAGGGAAGCTTCGAATAACCAATAAGAAGCCGTGGACAATGAGGAACAACCAACTGGTGTGCCATCTTCCTCCGGCCATCCAGTGCGTCCCCCGGGTTGCGGATGGGGGCACCCCCTCTACGTATGTAAATAGGTAGAGAGAAGCTTCGAATAACCAATAAGAAGCCGTGGACAATGAGGAACAACCATGAAAAATGCCAAAAAAAGAAATTCAAACTAGACGGCCGTCGCCCAGGATAAAAAGGGCCCCTCAACCTGTTTACGCACCAGGCAAGAAGAAGAAAGAAATGGTGTGAATTTTCTTACCTCAAAAGGTGGTACCCCAATCACCTCAGAGGTCACACAAGGACAGCAACCAGTCCATGACCAAGATAGACCAAGCGTCCTCCCTCCAGCCCGCTTGACAGATCCCAAAAGAAACAGAAAGGGGATTAAAACCCAGTCATGGTCTGTCGAGCAAAAGAAGATCCTTCTGCACTGCTACCACTACTCAAGGTTTGAGAAATGGGGACGCAGCCCAGGAAAGATACTAACCGAGGCTATAAAAGCATCAAACCTCCCAACAGAGAAAAAGCACACACCTTTACACAACCTGCGATCCCTCATCTCACAGATGGGAAGATATATACCACAAGAGAACGTAGATATCATTAGATGAGAGGCTCTGAAGACTGCAGAAAAATATTACCAGAAGGTAGAGGATAAGGAAACAAAACTTAGACAGGAGGTGGTATGGGAAAGGGAAGAGAGGTGGACACTTACATGGGCAACGGATTATGCTAAACAAAAGCATAAAAGACAAAAAGAAAGAACAACAATCTGGAGGGGGATCTTTTTTCATTTTTATCCTGGAAAAGCAAGCATCTCTCCAGGGAAAATTACATCACAACGACATAACAGCCTGAAATTGTTCACCACAAGAGAACTAGACTACATGTCTTTAAGAATAACAGCTCTTTTGGTGAACAACTGATGCCCCCTGGAAAACCCAATAAAAATTCCCACAATAGACTTACTCCAACAACAACCACCAACTTTACCATCAGAACCCATCCAAATGACCCAGCACATGCCCAGCTCTCCTGGAACTTATGCGCCACTGGAGTCTCTGGCTGACATGACACCTGCCTTCACAAACTCTCTGCTGGAAACCCCACAAACACCAACACAGGAATCTACATCACCTACCAGGATACCATCACCTGCATCACCGCCACAATCACATAGACACCTACTAGCATCATTTGTACTCCAAGAAGCAGATAATGAACAGTTAGCTTTGGAGGAGGAGCTCAGCAACACAATTGAGGAGGTGAGGTGTACGAGAATGAAGGACAGACCACGTTTGTCCAAGATCTAAGCAGCTGGAAGAGCAAAGAATGTTATAGCCAAAGTTAACATCGCTCTCAAGAGGCTAATTCCAACAACAGTAATGCTCACAGAACTCAACCGTATCACATATGCAGCTGGCCTCTATGTTGACAGAAAAATTAACCTTCGAACATTCAATCACAATCATCGAATAGGGCCCAAAGTCTCTAGACAAACACCTCACTGGAAGACCAAGCTGCAAAAACAACTGAACCTCTGCAGGAAAGAACAAAGCCAAATAAAACGATTCCTTGCAAATCCCTCGGTACAGGGTAGACTTAAGACCACCATCAAAAAACTCTGTACCAAATACCAACATGAGAAAATTGAGGGATTACATAATACAGCTAGGGAGTTGAAAGGAAAAATACCAGCACTTTCCCAGAGAATTAAAAACCAGGAGAACAAGATCAACTCCCAGATTCAAAATAGGCAGTTTAAAACAAACCAAAGCTGATAAGAGACACCATTACTGTAGATAGTCGACCTGCAGAGGAAGCCCTGGAAAACTACTGGAGGCCTCTATTTTAAACAGAAGGCAAATAAAATCAAGAGGCCCAGTGGATTGAAGATATTATTAGGCTCAATGAAACCAAGCCTCAGATGCCAGAACGAGTCATAACTCCTGGTATGATAACAAGAAAACTGGCACAATTATCCAACCATAAAGCACCTGGCATCGACAATGTCCAAAACTTTTGGCTGAAGTAATTGACTGCACTCCACCACCAATACAGTGATTGCTTCAGCAGGATGCTAAGAGATGAAGAAGCAACACCACCCTGGCTGACAGAGGGGGACACCAGCCTCATACCCAAGACCAAGGAGACACAACGGCCAAATAAATACAGGCCAATATGCTGCCTTACAATTACCTACAAGCTTTTCACTTGTCTGATAGCCGATGGTATATATGACCATCTATCTTCTAGGACCTACGTTGAAAAAGAGCAGACAGGGTGCAGAAGAAAATGCCTCCGTACCAAAGACCAGCTAATAATCAACAATACCGTCCTAGAAGACTGTAGGAAGAGACACAAAAACCTGAGCATGGCATGGATTGATTGCCAGAAGGAATTTGACAGCGTGCCACATTCATGGCTACTTCGGTGCATTGAGTTATACAAAGTCCACCCGGTAATTAGACAAACACTGGCTGCTCATCTTCAGATGTGGAAAACTACAATATCATTAAATCACAATGGAGGAAAAAACCATCATCCCTGAAGTAAAAATCAAGAGGGGAATATTCCAAGGTGATAGCTTATCTCCCTTACTCTACTGCATGGCAATAGACCCACTAAGCAAGCTCCTGAATAAAAATCCAAGCGCCTACAATTTGAGTCAGGGACGCCATCGAGATCCAAGCAAGACAATAAGCCATCTGCTCTTCATGGATGATCTTAAACTGTATGCTAGCTCTGACACCGATCTGCACCACCTTCTGCAGGTAGTACAAAAATTCTCCAGATATATCGGAATGAAGTTTGGCCTGGATAAATGTGCCAAATGTACACCCAGAGCTGGGAAGAAGACCCACACAGAAAATATGCAGCTTAATGAAAACATCGACATCAAGAATCTAGAAGAGCATGAGCCCTATAAGTATCTTGTCATTGAGGAAAACGAGAACATACAACATGCCAAGATGAGGGAGAAGATTAGTAAAGAATATGTACGCCGGGTGGGGAAAATATGCAAAACCCAGCTCACCAATAAAAATAAAATTACTGCCATAAACCAGCTTGCTATGCCAGTAATAACATACAGCTTTGGTATCATTGACTTGCCACAAAAATACATCAACCGGCTAGATGTAAAAACACGGAAGCTACTAACTCTTCATAAAATAATATACAGAAATCAGTGTCTACCAAGGCTGTATTTGCCCAGGAGAGAAGGAGGTCTGGGACTCTCAGAGATTAATCATCAACATAGGGCAACTATTGTGAGCACCGGCCAGTATCTGAGAAGCTCCCAGAATGACACCCTCTCAATAGTATATGAACATCAAGAGACAAGAGCCAGCAAAACAACATCAGTCACTCAGCTGGCCAAGTATTTTGGTCAGGGCTGTCTGTCAGATGAGGACGAAACACCAAACAAGTGTGCCACAGAAATAGCAAGAAAGAGCCGGCAGAAATATACCGAGACCTTTCAACAGATGAATCTTAAAGAATGGGAACAACATCAGCGTGCAAAGTATTTTCTGGAGGAACTCTCTCAGGAATACATAGATAAAGAAGGTTCTTTGGACTGGCGCAAAAGGGGATCCCTCCACCACGATCAGGAAAGGGTCATAATGGCTGCCAAAGACTAGGGATTGATGACCAATGCATTCAAGAAGATGGCAGGGATCAGTAATGACAATAAATGCAGGTTCTGCCATACAGAATTGGAAAGTGTTGGTCATCTGATATAAAGTTGCAAAGTTCTTCTAGGGGATGGCTACTATACAGCGAGACATGACGGAGTATCCAAGTACCTCCACTGGGCCATCTGTAAAAAATTAAACACCCAGTGTAGCAGCAAGTCCTGGGAACATCAACCTGAAAGAACAGTTGGAAATGACTTATACGACCATGTAATCCCTACAGCCACCTACCTTGAAAATGCTGCTGTAAAACCTGAACTAGTTATATGGAATAAATCAGAGAGAGTTGCAACCTTGATTGAAGTGATGGCGGTCTGAACAGAGCTGAAAGAGAGAAACAAACCAAATACCAAAGTCTCATGTATGATATGAAAATAAACTGGAATCTTAAGGGGATATCAATCATACCAGTTATCATAGGTGCCACAGGACTTATGAAGAAGAACCTGAAGTCCTACCTAATTAATACCAACCAAGTGCAAAAGAGATTCAGACAATTGCATTTAAGGGAACAGCGAGGATACTAAAAAGAGCTCTCGGTTGGTTTCAATAAAAAAGCGGGGCAATGTTGGCAGCTGGTTTGGCTGCCCCATACCCAGCATTACAATCTTCAAAGGAAGAAGAAAAAAAGCGAAATGATTACAGCTAAGAATTACTGCCGACAAATTGACGAACTGCACCAGACGCTCCAACGTAGTGTCTGAGATTAGTCAATATGACGGGACCACTTCTCTTCCATGACAACGCCCGTCGGCATGTTGCTCAACTGACCCTGCAGAAGCTGGAAGAATTGAGCTACGAGACTCTGCGTTATCAACCATAATCATCAGACCTCTCACCCGCCGATTATCACTTTTTCAAGTGTCTCGACAACTTCCTGCGCGAAAAATGCTTCAAAAGCCGAGATGATGCCGAATCTGCCTTCAATGACTTCATCGATTCAAGAACTCCGGATTTCTATGTTAATGGGATAAATAAACTTGTTTCTCTTTGTGTCGATTCTAATGGTTTTTATTTCGATTAATAACGTTTATTATGACAGGAGGTATGATTTTTAAAGTTTAACATGATTCGATAGAACGAAAAACGCGCTTCAAAATGATATATAACGTCTCTCTCTCTCTTTATCTCTCGCTCTCTCTCTCTTTCTCTCTCTCTCTCTATATATATATATCAATGAATTGATTCAGAAATCATATGTAAATGTAACATATGTGAGAAAACGATATTGTTTGTGCATCAACCTTATATAACCCAAGTCGGTTAAATTATTCCGAAATTCATACTCCATATGGGGAGAGCAGGGTTTTTGGTTACTATTCATTACTTTTATGAAAGGTAGGGTATTTTGTTGACTATTCTGTACTTACATCTAACAATTTAATAAACATAAACTGACTTTTGCAGAATACGGAACGTGCTGAAAGAATAATTATTCTCGAAAATTGATCCATTATTTGGGAGAAAAATTAGTTCATATATGTTGTACAAATTCCGTCGACGAGAGTATGTTTAAGTGTTTCATATATGAATTTACGTTAGCTGCGTGTTTTATATAACCCGTCCTGGGAAGGTAAAATTATTTCATATACGTGCTGTAAATCATCTGTCCTAGGGAAGGTACACTTATTTCATACATATGTTGTGTAATACCAGTCCTAGGGTAGGTAAAATATTCTTTTGCTCGAAATAGCAAATGGTACATAGACATAAAAATTTCCTCTATCTTAAGAATAACAGAAATGTTCGAAATCAACTTCAATTTTTATCATTGTTTTTATACGTTTCCGTGAAACGCCGGGATACCCTGCTAATTAATATATAAACTATCAAGCAAATAGATAAACGATCTTTATTCATTTCTAAACAATGATAAAAACCATTATCCAAGGCGGAGGTTATGTTTTTCATTGTTTGTTTCTTTGTCTAAAGAATTATCTATTAGGTTAAACAATTTAAGCATCAGTACAAACGATACTAAGAATATTATATGAATTCCTTAAGACCTTTACTCTTTAACAACAACTGTCGCAACAAGAACAATTTATACATGTGAATTAAATAAAAGGTTTAGTTTATAATTCCATACGAATTCGTGAGTTTATTTTGTACTTATGGATCAGCGCTTATCAAAGTCCGAGGTTACTAGAGGATAAGTTAAGTGAAACGTTGATCGATGAAACGAATAGATTAACATGACTTAATTTTACAAAAAAAATGGATCGATAATATTTTTTACATTAAACTTTTAGATGATTATGCTGTATGTAACATCTCAGAGTTCGGCAATACGCACCTGACAAACGTCGAGGATTATATCGGCCGAAACATTGTAATGTAAGATCGTAACAGTTATCCAGATAATAAAAATTAGTAATTGACGTTATATTCGATGTGCAAACAATTTATTTTAAAATGGGTCAAACCTATTTTTTAACAAACAACGATATGAAATATTTTTGCTGTTACATTTGACATTTCATTCTTTGTGGTCAGACGATCTCATGTTTTAAAAATGGGTGCGAAAAAAAAAAGAATGTATAAATGAGGACGCAAGCGTATATTTCTACAAGTCAGTGAAGGAGCTCTAGAACTGGACTCAAACTTCATTGGTTGTAATTTAGTATTTCAAATTAAAATATATAAACTCTGAAATCAACCCCAACTAAGTTTCCAAAATCCTCGAGTCCGGCTCCTAGTTTTTCAAGTATGTATATTCAATAATGGGAGTGTCTGCTGATTATTCGAAGACTAAAATAAGACTAAAATAAGATCTATTTCCTACTTTAATAATTAACATTCTTAGAAGTTCGACTTTAAATTATTCAGCAATCGTGTAATTATAGTGCTGTCTTTTCCGTGTTTCAATTGTGTGTCTTCCAAACTGGGGACATTATGGAAAATATAATGCGCTTTATAAGGTTACAATCCAACATACATATACTATTAAATCATTACACTACTAAAGTTTGGAAAATGTTCTCGTTTGCTTGTTTGCTTTTCACCGCGCACAATACGTTTGTGCATGAATGTATATAATGGTAGGAGGAACGGCAAATAGCAGAACTAATGAAACAATAAATGAAAAGAGATGAAAAGAATGAAACTTTGTCCTTTAGTCCTCGCATTTCACGAACGATGCTTTCGACAAAGGGGAAATAATTGCTGTTTTAGTGTCGGAATCCATCCATCTAACACTTGTTGTTTGATAGCTTTTGACGTTAAAGTGGGTTTTTGGCACCTTACATCAAGTAGCTTCATGCCCTGTCTGAGGTGATTTCCATAAAATATAAAAAAAGTGAAAGATTGAATAGTGAGGGGAGGAAATGGAAAAGATTTATGAATAGCGATGAGGGAAGAAAGAAAAAGAATGAGATAAGATGCATTATGCTATCACAGTGTATTCTGACTTTATGAAATCCTTTGATCTTTTAAACAAATTTAAGACATGATTCTTAGTCATTATGGATGAAGTAAAAACGTATCTGTTAAATAAAATTTATATAACTGATAATGACTCAGTTGGTTATCAATAGTCTAGTATGAACTAAAATCGCTATTAAACGCTTATAGCAGTAGATATATTTCATTACTTTTTATAGGTTATACGAAAGATAGCGAGAATTAAATTGAAAAAAAGTATTTCATTTAACGCATTCCGCTTACCCACCCTAACCCTAACCTTAACCTTAACCCACCTCGGGCAGAACGTAGTCTCTCTCATTTTATGATATCCCGTTTCTTCTGCAAACTCTTGATTTTTATCTCCTTATTTATTGATTTGTGACATCATCTTTAAATAATACTTTGCGAAATAAGCCAATCAATTACAATAAGGAACAAAATGGTGGATTATTTTTGGATAAGACTGACTTTCATTCCAGACATGAAGTGGAATACTTACATCAGATCTGCTGTTGAGGTCGCTAGAAAAGTGGTTGGATCATTCTATCACTCTAGATAATATCTAATTCCTTACGTACTCTTCGCCTGCCTGTATCAGAGCCAAATACATAAGTACATGAAACATCGTTGCCGCATTTGAGGAAGTGTCGCTCAGAGCATTCTTTCTGTCATGTCAAAACAATCCTCTAAATCTGTTCACATGCGGGCAGCCTTTTTCTCATAGAAGAGATGTTGCTAATCTTTATGTACCTTACATAAGCAGAGTTTCCTTCACATCGTTTGATAAAAAAGCAACAAATTTCTTTGTTACAACATTCATAGGATAATAAGTTTGATAAAAAAGCAACAAATTTCTTTGTTACAACATTCATAGGATAATAAGAAGAGTATATATAAGAGTGTATGTATATATCCTAGTTTTGTATTCTGGAGTACTCCGGTAGGGATATTAATAAAAATCACATACCCCGAGGTAAAACGATAGTTAAGTGTTCAGAAGTTAAAGGTGTTTCTTAGGCAAATGTGACGTTTTCCGAGAATCTGTGCCGGGGTTGCTGAGTTTCCAGAGCTTGGAAGTTAGATTGAATAGAATATTCAATAGAAGATATCTTGTGTAATCAAATGACTGACCACCAGGTTTATTGCAAATGAAACTTTGTTATTTTAATCCATAAACGTAGTGAATGTGAATGAATATAGTGATTGACGAGGCCGATGGCTAAGAAAAACGAGGGGGCTTAATTGTTAGTAACATCACTGAATCAGAGAAACCACCAGACGAGAAATCCTCGACGTTTTGTGGAGAGGCAAAAGGGGCCTCTATTGACGATGGAAAAGCTGGCTGAAGGATTTGTAAATAATGCAAAAATCCGAGCACAACTTGGACGATATTAAACCACTTATTATTTGGAATAAAGAACTCATCCAAAACAATGGTCTATAACTTTTGTCCGTTTTTTTTTCACAGTCTTCAATCTTCTATATATTCTATATTATTAAACTGACAATCAGCCCTTCCCATTAAGTCTTATCCTTAAATAGTTTTTAGCCTTGTAAAACCGCGACGGATCGTTAACAAAACGAAATCATGGCAGAATGAGCAATATGGTCGTATTTCGATTTTATTAAAAAAAAACGGATAACGATAAATTCGAATTAAATGGCCAAGATTTGCTTAAATGTTATTTCTGACAAATTGTGCTAGAACCACCAAAGTCGCCACCGCCGTCGGCGCGATCGATATACAGTTGTGTAGCTGAATCAGCAAACAGTAAAAGGTTACAGATTATCCGCCCAAAATGAAACTGTGCTTCGCCAAACAATTCCAACGACGAGAGGAAAAAATAATAGTGACGAAGAGAAGTCAATATAATTTGTGAAATATTAATGAATAAATGCATGAACAAAAAATAAATTTGCACAAAACCTGGACAATGATAATAAAACAGAAACGATTCGATAATGAAATATAATCTAAAGGGAGATAATATAAAAGAAACAAACATTTTAATTTGCAACCACCAGGGGAGATGTTTTTCATGAGATTGAAAGTATGATTTGATGCCGTTATATGATTTTGAATTGATTTTTTTTACTTTCCTTCTTTACTCATCTCTCCATCTTTCTACTGTTTTTTTTTTAAAATTATGCAGTATTTCTTTATTGTCGATTTGGAATATTTCTATCTCTTTTTTATTTTCTTAATGTATTCTATTTTATTTTGGTTTTGTGTCTTTTCAGTAATATTTTATTTTATTTTCACTTTTATTATTTCGTTCTTTTCTTTCTAGTTTTCCTGATTTGTATATTTCCTTAATTTATCTCTTTCTTATTTTCTCTTTTATTTTCTTTCTTTTCTATGGTATTTCTATTTTTTCTTTTCTTTCTTTTCTATGTTATTTCTATTTTTTATTTTCTTTCTTTTCTATCGTATTTCTATTTTTCTTTCTTTTCTATGGTATTTCTATTTTTCTTTCTTTTCTTTCTTTTCTATGGTATTTCTATTTTTCTTTCTTTTTTTCTATCGTATTTCTATTTTCTTCGTTTCTTTCTTTTCTATCGTATTTCTATTTTTCTTTTCTTTTTTTTCTATCGTATTTCTATTTTTCTTTTCTTTCTTTTCTATGGTATTTCTATTTTTTCTTTTCTTTCTTTTCTATCGTATTTCTATTTTTCTTTCTTTTCTATGGTATTTCGATTTTTCTTTCTTTTCTTTCTTTTCTATGGTATTTCGATTTTTCTTTCTTTTCTTTCTTTTCTATGGTATTTCTATTTTTCTTTCTTTTCTTTCTTTTCTATCGTATTTCGATTTTTCTTTTTTTTCTTCCGATTTTTATTTTTTTATGCAATATTCCTTTATTGTCGATTAGGAATATTTCTATCTCTTTTTTATTTTCTTAATGTATTGTATTTTATTTTGGTTTTGTATCGTTTTGGTAACAGTTTATTTTCACTTTTATTATTTCGTTCTTTTCTGATTACATTTCTATCTTGTTTTTCATTTAGTTCATTCCTTTCATCAATCTCCTTTCTCTTTTTTTGATTTGCTGTTTATTCTTGCCTTATGCCCTTTGTTTATTTTTGTTTTCTTATTTCTTTTTGTTACTATTCGTTCTACATTTTTCTCCATTTCTTTTTCTGTTCTTTCTTTTTCTTTTCTTTTTATTTCCTCTCTATGCTTAGTTTTTTTTCTAAGTTTACTCTCCTATCCTCCTTCTATTTTACGTATCACTTGTTTCTTTTCCATTCTTTTATTTCTGTTTCTTTTCTTTTCTTTATTATTATTGCTGTTTTTCATTTCTCTTTCTGTCTTTCTAATTAAAAATTCATCCGTTCAGTTTCGATTTTTCTCATTTATTCCTTCTCTAGTATTGCGTTTATTTCGCCTTTCTTTTCTCATTCCTTCTTTTTATTTTTGTTTTCTTTCTTTTATTTCTTTTTTGAGTCTTGTTTTTTTTACTTAAATTCATTTCCATTTTACTATATATGTATATTTCCTTAATGTATCTCTTTCTTATTTTCTCTTTTCTTTTATTTCTTTTCTATGGTATTTTCTATTTTTCTTTCTTTTCTTTCTTTTCTATCGTATTTCTATTTTTCTTTCTTTTCTTTCTTTTCTATAGTATTTCTATTTCTCTTTCTTTTCTTTCTTTTCTATCGTATTTCTATTTTTTCTTTCTTTTCTTTCTTTTCTATCTTATTTCTATTTTTCTTTCTTTTCTATCGTATTTCTATTTGTCTTTCTTTCTTTCTTTTCTATAGTATTTCTATTTCTCTTTTTCTTTATTTGCTATCGTATTTCTATTTTTTTCTTTCTTTTTTTTCTTTTCTATGGTATTTCTATTTGTCTTTCTTTTCTTTATTTTCTATCGTATTTCTATTTTTCTTTCTTTTCTTTCTTTTCTATCGTATTTCTATTTTTCTTTTTTTCTTCCGATTTTTCTCTCCTATTGTTCCTTTCTCGCTATATTTTTTCTTTTTCTCTTCCTTTCCGTCTTTCTTATTGACTTTTCTTATTATTCTATCTTTTTCCTTTATTTCTACCTCTCTATTCTTTCACTTTCGACATTTTTCTTCTTCTCTCTTTTTCTGTTTTCTTCACTTGTTTTCCTCTATTCTTTCCTCTTAATTGTCCAATTTTCCTTCCATTCCCCACTTTTCTTTCGTTTAGTTCTTAATTCATTTCATTCTGCCACTTTTCTTTCGTTCTTTTCCTTTCTTTATGTCTATCTCTTGCAGTTATTACGTAATTATTTTTCGTTTCATTTTACCCTCCTCCAATTGGAATGATACGGAATGAAAAAATAAATTAGTTTGTATCATTTTCTCCCATTGTCTCAGTCCATTTTCAACGCAACATGTGAACGCAGATTTTGCTAGCGATGATGAAAAGTTAGATTCGAACGGAAATTATTCGGAGTTGAAAAAATTTATCCAATCTCATGTGTAACAGAATTGAATCAAAGTTTCTCGTTAACGAGTCAAAAAGCAGTCCACAAATAAGTACAAGATTTTGAAAAGAAATAAAACAAAATATGCATCTGTATTTGACGTGTGTGCATAGCTTGGAAAATTTATACTTTTATATTAAATCTCTTTAAAATTCTACATAGGTTGTTTATACATATGTGCGTAGGCACTAGTAATCAAATAAAACACTCATTTACATCGACATATATTCCTACATAACAAAATATACGCATATTCACGATACATATAAAATTATCTTGTCGGGTTTTCAAAGTAAGACTCAAATAGTATTTCAGTTGACAAATGAAACATTAGTGTATTGCTGTATGGTGTTTATGATGTCTTGTTCATAAAAAAGATGTTGATTTAGGTAGAAGGTCGGTTTTCTGACGTGAGAAAACCTAGATAATAAAAAAGAAGAAACTCTTGGAGCAACAATGAAAAATGGCTCAGTATACGAGAAGTTCTTCTCCACTCACTAAGGATATTATTATTGCGACATCAAAACAGATACTACAGTTTTACTTATTTATTTGCAGAAATATTTAAAAAGTACCTTTACAGCAAATAAGGCACGAGGTCATCAAAAGTGTGGGAAATGTGTACCGTTTGTTATATTTGGTCTACATAGATGGTTATATAAACGTATCAGTAGGGAGGCATTTGTAATATATATATATATATATATATATATATATATATATATATATAAACGTGTAAGTAGGGAGGCATTTGTAATATATATATATATTACAAATGCCTCCCTACTTATACGTTTATATAACCATCTATGTAGACCAAATATAACAAACGGTACACATTTCCCACACTTTTGATGACCTCGTGCCTTATTTGCTGTAAAGGTACTTTTTAAATATTTTTACATATATATATATACATATATATATATATATATATATATATATATATATATATATATGTAGCTGTTTTACGATACAAAACTTATAAGATGCTTTAAAGAAAATAGCCGGCAAAATCTGAGGGTCCCCTTTCGTCCACAAACTCATCAGGACTTCATAGTGTAACTGCAATTAATAAATAAATAAAAAATATCACGTAAGAGCGGAGACTTAATGGGGTGTGCGTGTAAATTTTTTTTTATCGAGAGAGGAGAAAAAACGGGAGACGGATGGGAATACGAATAGCATATTTACAAGTATGTAGAATATATGTACAAGTGACGGCAAAGGGAAGAGTTAAATATATCCATAACTAAGTCTAATGACTTGATGAATTCTTTCCGTCGACAGAGAGAGGGTCAACGTAAGAGAATAGAGACTGACTCCAAAATCCGCGAGAGATTCTGAGAGTCAGCCCGGTGTTAAATTCTAAAACACTCCATTTTATACACATTGACAGACGCTTAACTTTCATGAAAGTGTTGGCTAATTGCTAATTCCAAGGCGGAAGAGGAGAAGTAAGAATGACAAGGCTTGCCCAATTTTATTTTTGTTGGAATATGTTGGTTAATTCGAGTCGGCAGATTTAAAGAGGGTCGACCCACAAAGTAAGCAGCACACTGACAATTCAATTCGTAAACTACATTAGTTTTTATGATATAATGTAAACCATCCTAAACAGCTAGGGGAAATGCAGACTTTACACTAAAGACCAAATGCAGAGCAACGGATAGGTCCATGGGTCTAACCTCTTTAAATTTGCAGACTCGTATTCCCACCCGCATCCCCTTTCCCCCCTCCCCTAGTAAACCTTATTGGTCTCTGCTCTTACGTGATTGTTTTGTTTATTTTTTTGCACAGTTCAACGATTAACTCCCGATGAGTTTGTTGACGGCTATTTTCTTTAAAGCAATATATATATATATATATATATATATATATATATATATATATATATATATATATATATATATATATATAAATGATCTTGTCTGTATGATTTTTTGGGAACAGTCTCTACCAACCCTCGCTTTATATTTTCAATCTACAGAAAAAAACTCAGATGTAAAGGGATTTTGAGCAATAGAACAAATTTGATTTTGCTTTTAGCCGATAGAAATAGCTGCTACCAGTTCAGAATTAAAACAAATTTGAACTTGTGGTAGCCGTAAGTTGACATAAACTGCTCCTGTACAATCGCGGAAATATATATTTAACGTATTTGCAGTTTCTGTATGTGTATGGATTAAGGTCGGACGTTTACAGATAAGGTATATGTTTTGATTTCGATTCTAGCTGATGGCAGCTAAATCATATTTTTAAAATCTTTGAATCACTACATCACTATTATATTTGAGACTATATAATAATTATTATATTTGAGACTATATAATAATTATTTGGCTCTACAATAATAAATACGGAATCTGACTAAAATATATTAAGTCTATTTTATGAGCGGGCAACACCTGGCGGCTTGCTAGTCTAAAATAACCTTCATTTGCGTTTACATGTATCCGATATAACATAATACACGCATATATACCTAAAGCTATGATACATATAAAGTTATCCTGTTGGATTTTCAAGGTCATATTAAAATAGAATCTAACTTGGAAAATTAACTTTGCGTCCGTCTAACCAATTTACATTTGTTATATTACAATATACCTATTTACTTGCCTTTCCATGAGAGCAGAATTAGACGCAAAATTATTTTTAATGTAAGGAAAATTCAGACACTAACAACGTTAGCCGTGTAGATGTTCTAGCAAATTTAGTTCGTATATTTTTCTTTAAAATATATTTGACGGTTAATTTTTTCCTGACTAAATAAAAGGATTTTATTACTAGAATTTTATGAATAACCTTTATATTTAATGAATAATTTATTGCATTACATTCTAAATACAAAAATTCAGAAATATGGCTGATTGTACAGAATAAGATATGTCTATATATATTAAATTCTCTTCGTGGTCTCAGAATTCCAACAATATTTTTCATCGGACATTTACTAATTATATAACGTCTAAAATCTGTACTGTTATGACTTTTAAAGATTTATACTCTGTTCCACCATTTTTTATCCTTTTTGATAAAAGAAACTGTGTATCTTTTTTTCGAGGAACATTAATCTATATCTGATGAGTTGTTTATTAATTTCACAATTTGGAGGTGGTGAGTCCAAGTGCTTCCACTGCATTGACTGGGCTTTGGTCTCTGTATCATAGTGATGGACCCAGGTTTCATCCTGTGGAATCAATCTTTTGAAAAACTTTGACTTATCTTCTTGGCACATCTCCTAATTCATGCTCGAACACTCGACGCGTTCTCGCTTCTGAAACGGTGTGAGCAACCTGGGAATCCATCTGGCAGACATCTTATGCATATGCAAATGCTCATGAATGATAGTTTCTACAGACCCTGTACTAATCTTAATATCTATGGCTATTTGGCGAATAGTAATGGAAGCCTCAACTTGACCGACAGATGCCTCATCAATGGCAGAAGGGGGGTGGGGGAGCGACCAGGTCTGGGAGCTGTTTCCTTAGACTTCCGGCCATGTTTGAATTCACGATGCCAGCGTTTTACAAGGTCCTATGATGGAGCGTTATCACCATAAGTTTCTTTCATTTCATCAAAAGTCTCCTGTGGTGTGCGTCATTTCAAATACAAAAACCGGATCAGTGCTCGACATTCAACAGGGTCCATTTCATACCTGACTCAGTTCAAACACCTGTAAAACAGAAACCACAATTAGTTCAGAGCTGTAATTTGCTACATTTTCCGTGGAGATATAAATCATTGCACATGCAAAATTGCAGCTAGATCAGACAACTAGAAGTTGGATACTTATTGCACCCCCCTCGTACCATTTTTTATTGCTTTATTGAACATTTCAATCTTATAAATGCACAATATTTATTATACACACATACACCCATATTTAGCACACACACACACACACACCCACACACACACAAACATATATATGTGTATGTATATGCGGAACACGATCATTCATTTAACTTAGATCATGCGAAAATTATAAAATACGTTATAGATAGAGTTAAAAGAAGACTTTTAGAGTCAGCACTAATATTAAACACTAATACTATTACGCAAAGAAGAGGCTTCTGCCATTTAGTCCCCAGTATAGGGAAAATAATATTCAAAGAACAAAATATGAAGACAGATTTTGTTTAATTCATACTATTGTCCCAAACCGTTTTTCTTTAAATAATTTAAACAAAATGAATAAGATTAGGAAAAAAACCCAAAAACGTTTGTACATAGGAATTTAAATGACTATTTTTAAAAGTGTATATATATAGGCATTGAATAACCAAACCCTCCCATACACACATATCTATAGTTATGAGTAGGCTTTTAACAATGTTTTCTTTTCATTACGTATGGTCTATGATCGTTTTCTTCATCTTTTAATATCCTGAGGATGTCCCCTGCAATAGTGTCTATATATTAATGTCTTTTATGGACATTTTTTTCGAAATGCTGATTTGGTTTTATCAGTTTTTCACGACCTACATTCTTCTATTCATACATTGGCTTATTCAACTAAACATAATAAATATTCAATCAAATTAAAGTGAAGACATTTCAAATTTGTCTTATTAACATCTACTTTCCATGGCCGTTAAAATCTAGATCGTTTGCTCTTATTTATCTATCAATCGTTTTGTATATATATATATATATATATATATATATATATATATATATATATATATATATATATATATATAAAGCATAGTATCCGATTAGTTTTCTCTCTTATACATCCAATTCTTCACACGTATCCTATTAAGTACCACTTCTAAATATATTTCTATTTGTCATTATATTGTTTATCTCTCATCTTTTTCTCGCTCTCTCTTCTCTTCTTCTCTTTATATATGCATGTATGTGTGTGCACGTTGTTTTGTGTATATATATATGTGTGTGTGTATATTTTTTTATTTTTTTTTATTTTTCTTCCTTTGAAGATTGTAATGCTGGGTATGGGGCAGCCAAACCAGCTGCCAACATTGCCCCGCTTTTTTATTGAAACCAACCGAGAGCTTTTTTAGTATCATCGCTGTTCCCTTAAGTGCAATTGTCTGTATATATGTATGTGTATGTATATGTAGTAATATGTATGTATATGTGTGTATGTATATACATATATATATATGTGTACGTACATGTGTGTATATATGTATGTAAATGTGTGTATGTATTTATATATATGTATATTTATATATGTATCTGTATGTATGTATATGTGTATGTATGCATGTGTGTATGTATATGTATATGTATGTATATGTATATGTGTATGTATGTGTATGTATGTGTATATAATTATACGTGAGTATGCATGCATTGTGTAGTATGTATGTATATATATATATGTGTGTGTTAATATATATGCATGTTTATATATGTATGGTGTATGTATGCGCGTATATGTATGTAAGCGTGTATATATATATATATATATATATATATATATATATATGTGTGTGTGTGTGGGTGTGTGTGTATACCAATAACCGTTTTCAGTGTCATGTCTGCTTGAGTCGCTGGTAGGACTAAAAAATCATCTTCAGGCACATGTACGTTCAATGACTGAGGAAGTTTCACTCGACAGACAAAACGTTGCAATCACCATGTGTTTATGTGTGCGTATGCATTTGCATGTATTTAATATATAGAGAGGAGTTATTTATCTGAGGATCAGTAGATATGTTTACTGCGGTTCAAAAACAAGATAATTCTGGTAATTAACTTAACCTAATCAATTGAAAATACATACACGCAAACAAATTATATAATTATATATGATTCAATGTATTTAGTGAACAAAGAAGGAAAACGAGCGAAGTGTAGACACAACTACTGCTACGACATTTTTATCGTCATAAATAATCTAATGAGAAATCAACTACAAAAACATTTGTGTTTCATTATATCGAAAACATTCGTCATGCTAACTGCGAAATTTAAAATTCTACCATCCCTTTTAAGGAAAAAGTACACGTCTCCACCTGACTAAATCTATTGGTTATATTGTCCATTTTAACGAACGAATGTTGACAATTAACTTAAAAAAAGCTAGAACAGATTACATTCTTTCCGTGTGGCGGCTTCGTCATGTAATCAACCTATTATTTCAATCATAGCTAGTGTAAATTTATAACTGACCTAAAATTATTAATGAGTAAAATAAAATGGGACGCGGTACGTCACTTACATATTCTGCACTGATAGATTCGGCACCATCGAAGAATCATAAAAATATTGCATATTCTTCTTAGAATTTCTGAGTTGACAGTTTTTGAAGATCGTATTTTAAGATGTGCATATTTTTGTTTGTTCAAAAGATTGTAGTTAAATAAAACATTCTCAGAATAACACAGTGAACATACATTCCTGAAATAATCTTTTGATTCGCTTTCAAGCGTCAAGATAGAAAAAAGCCGAATTCAGCTTACTTTGATTACGTACGTTGTCCAGAATAGTTTATAAGACTGGTGGACTTCTTTGTTCTATCTTTCAAACTTTAAGCATGACTTTTGATCGCATTGTTTTTCTACCAGTAACGCGAAACACTTCAGATATAAAATAGATTAAACATTTTCTTTTAGATAATTATTACCTTAAACACTTCATTTGGAATCGAATCTGGAATGTTCGAACTTTTCTTATATTTTAATTCGTATGAAAAAAAACTTTATTATTAAACTGATTTCAATTATTTACGGGTGTATTTATGTGTTTGAGAAGTGTTTGGACCATCTGACTTAAGTCAGATGGTCCAAACACTTGTCAATTATTTAATTGAAATCAGTTTGGAAATAACAAAATGACGAGAAAAGTTTTGTAATGAAAACGAATCATAAAGGCACCTAATATATTGTTATTTACACACGTAATATATTTTATATGCAACAAAATATATAAAAAATTATATTAAACATCAGAATTTAGATGTTTTCATAGATTCTATTGTATTTATTTTTCTTTTCCTCTAATGTGATAAATTTATCTATTTAAAACCTCAAAATACATATGTGTATATGGTCATGAAAATAATTATCAAGTGCCTAAAAATTTTAGACTTTCGAGAAAAAAAAATTTGATGGAAAATTAACCATATAGCCGTTCTCAGCGATTGGACACTTCCCCCAGATTTGCTGACACCCATTAACATGGAATTGTAATATCCGCTCTCGACAGTTTTGCCAATTCGTAGCTCAAACAATTCCTCTTATATTTCCCAAACATTTTTTAAATGTAAAATTGTAATATCAGTGCATGTGTCTTACCACACTAACCTCTTGTTAGAAAAATAGCCGTCTATCATTCGTGACAATGCCGAATTTTTTTTCTGAAACTATAGAACACTCTAAGCAAATAATATTTCTAAACAATTTAGAATTTTCTTTATCGTGGTTTGTCCTGAGAACGGTGGAGAAAACACAGCTGAGTTTTGATCTTAGGAAGAAACAGCTACCTATCCAGACCTCACAAAACTTATGTAACAGAATTCATAATAATCGCTTACTTTAGTATATACTAGCATTTCAACCCGGCGTTACCCGGGTGTTAGGAGGTGTATATTAAGCAAAAATAAAAATGGTAGTAGGAAGGCAGGCTCGAACGCGTACCGCGAAGGAGAAAAAGAACGGGTAAATAGCCTGATGTCTTTGCTGTTACGATCATCGCCAAACCAGAAGTGACGTAGGTTTAAGTTAAGGCTAGACAATCGTAAGGAGAGGATGACTTTCGAAAATATCGGCGAAAAAAGCGACCCCCCATGTAGAAAAGTGCCCAGTTGAAGGTGAAAATATTAATGTTTTTAGCCAATTTTTCGATATTTGTCGTCTTAAAGGTCGAACTTCAAAACGATATTGATCTTTGAAAATCTGTCGCCTCTGTCGAAAGTTTCAGGCAGACATGCAAACATACATACATGCATGCATACATACATACATACATTTATATATTGGCAACTAAAAAATTTCCACCCAAATCGATTAAAAAGCTCTGAATACACTTTATGTAAAATTTCAAATGTTTAGACCAGAAATTGTCTGCATAATTAGGTAGAGACCGCAGACGTCATTTTTTTAAAAACTTTGACCCCTATTATGACCCCTTAACGTTTATTATTTTGGGCTCAAATTAAACAATTCAGTTAGATCCATCTCCAAGAAACCTATATCAACAATTTCAATTGCTTATACCCAAAATTGGCTGAGTTTCTGCCCAAAAACGGAAAGATATTTCCAAATCTCAGTACCCTGTATATCAAACTTCGCGTCTGTAGACTTTAAATTGACAAAGTTATTGCGTAGGAAAATGTACGCAGACACACAGACACGTTAACTTATATATATATATATATATATATATATATATATATATATATATATATATATATACATATATATATAGTCATCCACATGCATTACTGTTTCGTTGTATCACAACTCATCAGTTCGGCTAGACTAGCACCTTGTCCCAGCCGGCGATTGAACCTACAACTATCGCACTGATAGTCGGCAGTACTAACCACTGACCGATTTGGGTTGGTGCTCGCAAATGATCTCTGCAAATGTCGATTAAATAAACATTCGACCATCCCTGTTACAGTGGTCAAGCTGTTTGTTTATTTACAAACAAACAAACAGCGGGCTTCGCTTTATAATCAATAACGTAGCGGTTTTCTAATATATATTCTTTAACGAAATGAATCTGACTATCAATACACACACATGCATATATATATATATATATGTTGTTTTTATAATATAACTAGCGGGGGTACCCGGCGTTGCCCGGGTGTTTGGAGGTGTGTGTTGCGGGGCGAAGTAGATTAAAACAACCCTGTTAAAAAGAAACAAAATGTTGGCCGGTTGTTTGGAGATGTAAAAGAAAAAAATAATAGTAGTATAAATGTTGAACCACGAACGTTTGATACGGAGGTGAAAAGGAAATAGAAAAAAAAACCCGCAACCTAACCATCTCGAACACGGGAGCAGATGAATTGATAAGTGTGTTAAGTTGACGTTTATAAACCGAAATTAGCAGGTGCGACAACGTCAAGTTTCGGAAGCCAGTTTCTGTTTTCCCTGCTATGCGGCGATCAAACAATTAAAAAAAAATACAAAAAAAACTAACGTAAGGTAAACGAACGATGAAAACAGACAAACGAACACGTGAAAAATGACTTAAATAAGCCTGTTTCGATATTAAAATTTAAAAAATCGGTGGGTACCCAGGTGTTTTTGGGTGCGCTAAAAATAAGCGAAGTAAAAAAAAAGCAGCAGAAAAACGAACGTTACGTGAAAAATGGCTTAAATATCACTGGTTCAATATTTAAATTTAAAAAATCGAAAAAAAACCCATCTAACACCACGATTCGAGCCCAAAACATTTAGATAATGAATTAAGGTCTTAACCAACTGAGCTAACGCGACGTACATGAAATTTGTTTGGTTTTTCAACTATTTAAAGTAAATAAGGTCACGACGTCATCTGACGCATGCGTAGAATCGGTCATTGTCACGAGAGGACCGTTTTTGTTGACCCCCACTGTCGAAAATTGTCGATTTCGGGATGAAAAAGTTAACGTTTTGGGCCAATTTTTCGATATTTTTCGAGCAAAGGATGGAGCTTCGATGTGATACTGAGTTTGTGAATTTTCGTCGCGTCTGTCGAAAGTTTTTAGCAGACATCCAAAAATACACAGATACATACATACATACATTTTCGCTTATATATATATATAGACTAGCGAGGGGTACCCGGCGTTGCCCGGGTGTTTTGAGGTGTGTGTGAAAACTCCGGGGGGGGTAAAATAAAAAAAATGTTTTGGTAGGTAAGTATGAGGATCGAACCCGAAGCCTTGAAGCAAAGTTGTAAATTAAAGTGTGAAGATGCTAACGAAAAGACGTTTGACTTTATTACTTGCATTTGGCAGGTGCACGTTTTAATGACTAAATGAGGTCAACTTTTGACTGCGGGGTAGCATTTCATTTAGTGCGGGAATGCTTTTTTTCTCCTTTGGGGGTAGGGGGAAACATTATAAGAAAAGGCCTAACCTACATGCAGCGAGCGAAAACTGTTGAATATGTATCTTCCCGAAGTCGAGCAAATTAAATAGACAGGTGAGCTTCGTTCTTAAATCTGAGATATTACGATTTGCATGTGATATAAAAAGCTTTAAAAAGTTGTTAGGCGACCGACCGCGTCTCTGAAAAAAGCCTTTCTTGGACATAGACAAAAAGCGAACATACATGTTCGTTTTTATATATATACTAGCGAGGGGTACCCGGCGTTTCCCGGGTGTTTGTAGGTGTGTGTGGTGTAAAATAAAAGAGAAACCGAGGGGTAGGATCGAAGCCGAAGCCCTGAGGCAAAGTTAGAAAATAAAATCGGCCAGCTAGAATGAAGCATTGTTATAAGCGAATAAGTGAAAGATGTTTGAAAGTCGTCGAGCATTACGACGACGACGATGACGATGTAAGCATTGTTATAAGCGAAGTAAGAAAAGAAAACAACGTTTTAATTAAGCGGGGGGGGGTAATCAAAACATCGAAAAAACACAAAAAAACTAACGTAAGGCAAACGAACGATGACAACAGATAACGAACATGTGAAAAATGACTTCAATAAGCCTGTTTCGATATTAAAATTTAAAAAATCGGTGGGTACCCGGGTGTTTTGGGGTGTCGCTAAGAATAAGCGAAGTAAAAAAAATAAAAACAGGAAACCGAACGTTACGTGAAAAATGGCTTATATAATACAGGGTTCAATATTTTAATTTAAAAAATCGAAAAAAAAAATCTCACACCACGGTTCGAACCCAAAACGTTTAGATAATGAACCAAGGTCTTAACTACCTGAGCTAAAGCGACGTATATGAAATATGTTCGGTTTTTCAACTATTTAAAGTAAATCAGGTCACGACGTCATGACATCATCTGACGAATGCGTTGTTGACCCCTCCTCCTGTCGAAAATTGTCGATTTCGGAGTGAAAAAGTTAACGTTTTTTTCTCTCTCTCTCTCACTGTTTG
Organism: Euprymna scolopes; assembly: GCF_053919585.1. Lineage (NCBI taxonomy): Eukaryota > Metazoa > Mollusca > Cephalopoda > Sepiida > Sepiolidae > Euprymna > Euprymna scolopes. The sequence goes on from NC_136501.1 coordinate 67,370,636, forward strand.
CGCCTCTCTCTCTCTCACACACACATTTCGTCTTCCTTACTCTAAAGAGTGTTACTAAAAAAGAAAATGACATCTGAGTTTGTTTTTTTTGTAAAAAATTCGATCGTTAATATTTTTTGTAAGCGTATTTTTTTACTTCACATTTTTTATTTTTCGTTTAACTATCGTATCTAACTATTTTTAACGTGCTAATAACTTTGGTAACGTTGTCATAGCGTAGAAGTTCATAGTTTAGCTTGTGTGAGGGTTAATTTTTTTTTTCACCGATAACAACAATATTTTTTAAATTCAGACTGCCATTACAGCTTGCTGACGTCAAGATCACGTAACACGACTCAGCGGGTTTTAAATACAAGTTGGCCCAAAATAAAAGGCTCCGTGTACACTTTACGTAGAAGAGTGTGCGCCCGTATTTTTTGGGCAGTTATAAATCGATTTAAAAATATGTAATGTTTAACATTAAAATGTCACTTCCCCCCCTTGCAGAAAATTGATCAGTTGACTCACTTCTGATGGTCCTTTTAGGCCAATTTTTCGATATTTGTCGTCCGGAGGGTAGGGCTTTCATAAGTTTGTGAATTTTTGTTTTTAGCAGACACACAAACATCCATCCATCCATCCATCCATCCATACATACATACATTTTCGCTTATATATATATATAGATTATCTACTTACGCGTGTTTCGTCCTAAACGACTCATTAGTGTGGCTGAATCTGATAAGTTGTAGAGGACGAAGCACTTGTCGTTTATTTAAAAACAATACATATGCCGCTCCCCATTTGGGGTGTACCAAATTAGTCAGAGGAAAAAATTATTCCAAACTCGCATTTAAGTAAAAATACACTTTCGTATAAATAATTGAATTCATTCAAAAAGTATCGCTAATAAAGATTTATTCATAGCATTCCGAATTTTATTACTTTCATATAATTGATAATGTTGTAACTGTTCATATGCCAATAAATTTTAAGTCAGAATTATAAGCTTCAAAATTACCATATTTTGTAATTCAGCAAGCAATAATAGCAAGAAATAATGTATTTCATCGTTCGTCACAATTGTTTCACGACCATTTTTTATTTGTTTTTGTTTTTGCTGTATCTGTTAAATGAATTTAATTATTTATGAAAGTGCATTTTTACCTAAATGCGAGTGTTGAATAATTTTTCCGATAACCAATTTGTACCCCCACATTGGGAGCGGTATATGTATTATTTTTATTATTTTTAAAATATAATTATCCACTTACACGTGTTTCGTCGTCTACGACTCATATATATATATATATATATATATATATATATATATATACGCGCGTGTGTGTGAGTATATGATCAAATTCATTTCGTTAAAGAATATATATTTGAAAACTTTTGTGCGAAAATAGACAATAGTCGTTATTGTTTAATAGCTATATAAAATGGCATTTTACATTCGACTTGAAACGTTAGCTAGTATTTCCGACTAAAATAACGTTAATTGATCAGCGTACGGATATCGTAATCCGTTTGTAATTTGAGTAAAAACTCGTCTTGGAATCCACTCATTTGGGGGAAAATTGACTGAGCACACACCATTGTAAGCTGTAAAGATGTGAAGATTCATCAGAAAAAGTATTAACAATGGCTGGGAACTTCTTGTTCTATTGTAATCGAATGCCGGGATTTTATTGTTAACACAACGCCCACGTTTTTAAGTATTCTTTTCCCATAAGACATGAAATGTTAATGAGGTAATTCCACAGAGAAACGATTGTTCAACACAGTCTAGAAGCCTTGCGAGGTACTGCAGTAGTCGGTGTCCAAAATCAAATGTCTATATCTCAAAAACCAAATGTTTCTGTGCCTGAATTAATGCAAAAAAGTATATTTTGATTAATGAGAAAACTTTCTGAATTTATTCGAATTTGTTTTTATGGGAGCCACCTACACCCTTCAAAGTGGACATATTTTCTTCTAATAAATAGTTGAGACGAAAAATTAAGACAATGCTACGTCTCCTTAATCGCTACAATCCTCAACGGACGTAACTATACACCGTTACCCGCATATTCACACTTAAATAACATGACACACACAATGGCTGCTTGAATCCCTTAATGCCGTCTTCAAATGTAAAACAACACACCAGGAGTGTAACTATTTAGCAGATAGGAGTGTAACTATTTAGCAGATATAACCTCTACAAACTAACCCAATAACATTAACTAACCACGCGGGGTCGCAGAAATACCTGGATAAGAACCCAGGCGCGGAGCAAACCCTCTCAGTGGTGACGGACCCAGTAGATCTTTCCAGATCATCCGTCTAGGAGAAGGAAAACTCTGAAACTAAACCAAAGAGGAGGGAGGCCTCGTCAGTCTTGGATGACAACCTTCCTAGAGCTGGTGACTCAAACAAATTACCGGTTTGCAATACCTAAATTGCTTAAGGAGTAGATAGGTCCTGCCTATCGCCCGGCTTCCATACTCATTCTTTGCCTATTAGTCAGGCGCAGAGATACTATCACAGTGATTCGACAGAAACACCCATTGGTAGATCTTGTTTCTTGTCTAGGGCAATGAACGCCGTTTCCCCACTCCCGACACACCCCACCCCTAAAGCTGGGCACTTGAGAATAATGGGTACCACATATGCCTGAGCAATTAGATTGGGTTGACCTTCCTCTGATGGGTTGAGGGTACCGGATTGACAGTTACTGGCTGCTGTTTCCGACTGGTAGTACAGGAGCCCTAACTCTTTGGTAGCGCTTAGAGCGCCTGCTCCATCAACAGTTGAATAATATCGGGATGTTTGCAGTGCCATGGCGCGCATGGAAAGGGATCCTGCACTCATCCCCGGTGGGCTTTCTTGAGGCCACAGTCCTAGTTGATGGAGGGTCAGCTGATGGTCTACTTGTGATGCATGTGTGATATTCTGCATAACCTCCTGTTCGGCTTCCCCTAAACCAACTGAAACTCGTTAAAAAACATGATGACAGTACAATCTAAAAATAAGCTTAAACCAGGCTTAGGGTCAAACAAATCCAACTTGCCTCCTCCCTTGAGGCTTGCATTCACAAATATTCGTGGGCTTAAACCTAATTTAGCTGATGTTGAAGCATTTCTCCTAACAAATACCCCGGATATCTTAGCACTAAGTGAGACTAACCTACACTCCTCCATCCCCTCTAACTACTTTAACATGCCTGGATATCTCCCACTCTGCCGTAAGGACTCTGACAGACATATGCACGGACTTGGAGTTTACATTCGTAATACCCTTCCCTTGACTAGAGAAACAAACCTAGAAACGGATGATCAAGCCTATATTTGCTTTAGACTAATCATGCAACACAACATTAGCTACTTTTACTTTCTCTACCGCTCTCCCTCGACCCAAGACTGCACCATAATAAACAAAGTATCTGACAACATAGACACAGCACTCTCCTTCGACACTAGCGCCCAAGTACATGTATTTGGTGACTTTAATGTCCATCACAAAAACTGGCTTGGATTCTCTACTTATACAGATGCAGCAGGCAGCGCAACTCATAACTTCTCTGTATCTCACTCCCTATCGCAAATTGTTACTTTTTCAACCCGCTTCCCTGATCAGGAAGAACAACACGCATCACTATTAGATCTGTTTTTGACCACAGTTCCTGATGATTGTGTAACGAAAGCCGACAGCCCACTTGGGAACGCTGATCATGCGGTAATAATGGTTGAAATCGCCCTAAACTCTAGAGCCAAAACTGAAGAGCCAGTGCTCAAAACAACGAGATATTATAAAAAGGCTGACTGGGAAGCTGTCAGAGATCTTATCAGAGATGCCCCATGGGGAAATATTTTTTCTCTTCCTGCTGAACAGTGTGCAACTGAGACCACTGAATGGTTCAAAACTGCAATCGAAGCGCATGTTCCCATGCGGAAATTCTATAGCAAGCCCCACTCTCCCCAATGGTTTACTTAGACTTGCGCAACTGCCATTGCTCAAAGGCAGCATGCATTCCGTAGGTTTAACCGACATAAGTCCAGTTCAAACACACAAAAGTACATAGAAGCTAGAAGTAACGTTAAGAAAGAAATAGCGACAGCTAAGAGGGAATTTACGGAAACCACTAAAAAACGCATCGAAGCACAAAAATTAGGAACTCGTGACTTCTGGAAAATCTACAACAGTGTAGTAAATAATGGGCAATCAACAATTCCCCCACTAACAAAAAATCACGAGGTTCTTTGCTCAGCAACCGAGAAGGCTAACATGCTTGCCAGTCGGTTTGCCTCCAACTCTACACTGGACCCTCTAAACCACCCCCTACCTCAATTTCCTATGCGGACAGACGCCACGCTAGACGATCTGGAAATCACCCCTGCTCAGGTGCATGCTATCATAAAAAAACTTGACACTTCCAAAGCATGTGGACACGACCTCATCCCAGCTGTGCTATTAAAAAAGTGCTCAGCCGAAGTAGCTCCAGTTCTCTCCAAACTCTACAACAAATGCCTTAATGAATCTTGCTTTCCGAGCTGTTGGAAAACTGCTTCTGTGGTACCAGTATTCAAGAATTCTGACGAAAGAACTGACCCATCAAATTATCGCCCTATTAGCCTCCTCCCACTTTTTGCCAAAATATTTGAGACCTTAATTAACCATGCTCTAGTCCAGCACCTTACAGATGCTAAACTTCTGACCGACCATCAATATGGATTTAGACAAGCCCGTTCCACGGCAGACATCCTCACTGTAATCTCTGAACGCATATACCATTCACTGGACAAAGCGGGAGAGGGCAGAACGGTAGCTCTAGATATATCTAAGGCTTTTGACAGGGTATGGCATGAGGGTCTCCTCAGGAAGATTAGATCTTACGGTATCACTGGTAGAATACTTAACATAATTAAATCCTTCTTAGATAAGAGAAAAATCCAGGTTGTCCTCGACGGTCGTACGTATAAACAATATAATATAAATGCGGGAGTGCCCCAGGGATCTATCCTTGGTCCTCTGCTGTTCCTGATATTCATAAATGACCTCCCCGACAAAATTGCCTCTGAGATAGGTATATATGCTGATGACACCACACTCTATAGCAGGCACGACAGGAAAACAAATGAACATATATCTAAAGTAATGGCAGAAACACTAGAGGATGACCTCCAATCAGTAGTGGAATGGGGACAAAAATGGATGGTAACGTTCAATGCCACCAAGACAAAACTGGTTTCATTCAATAATTACAAGAAACCTTCTCTACCACCTATAGCAATGGCCAACAACTCTTTAGCTGAGAGTACGTCTTTCAAGCTCCTTGGCTTAACGTTCACAGGAAACATGAGCTGGAACAATTACATCGAGGGCATTGCCAGGGCCGCTGCGAGGAAGGTGGGCTCTCTCTACCGTGCTAGAAAACTTCTAACACCCGAAAGTATCCTGTACCTCTATAAGGCCACTATTCGCCCATGTATGGAGTATTGCTGTCATATTTGGGCCGGTGCATCGGCTACTAGTCTCTCGCTCCTTGACAGGGTTCAAAAGAGAGTCGCAAATCTGATAGGCCCTAAACTGGCATCAAAACTTCAGCCTCTGTCCCATCGTCGAAACGTTGCATCCCTCTGCCTGTTCTACAAGTATTATAATGGTGAATGCTCTGAAGAACTGCAAGCACTTGTGCCCCCACGACGTGAACACCCTCGACAGACCCGACAAGCTGCAAAATCCCACCCCCACACTGTAGAGATCCCTAGATGTAAAAGATCTTTCTACTCCAGTAGTTTCTTCCCCAGAACTGCTAGACTTTGGAATTCCATTCCAGGTCACTGCTTCCCCAACTGTACTGACATGCATAAGTTCAAGTGCAACGTGAACCAACATCTCGCTGCCCTAATCCCTACATAGTACCCCAGTAGATGTTTTCCCTTATAGTAGCCCCCTACATTAAAGTGGCAATGTGCCTTGTTTGGGGTGAAAATGTCAAAAAAAAAAAAAAACATCAATAGAAATATTCCCAAAATTTATCACTAAACTATTTTACTCACACACAAACATTATCCCATTGACTATTACTAACAACTTCTACTGAATGATAATTTATTTAATTAAGAAGACAAGTTTTGAAAACAGTTTTTACAATCCTTGTATAGCTATTAATTAATCGCTTCAGGTGTATTCAGTGTCTCAACCAATGAATTCCCTTGTTTTTACAAGAATTCTGAAAATATTCATGAACTTTCTGTTTTTCTTATTGCTGTAAACTTCAATTTTACACATTTATAAAATATCTTTTTTCGTAGATACATGTTTTCTGAACTTTTATTGTTTTCTTTTTATACTTTATAACATGCCTCTCGTTTTTCTCACATTTGAATATAAAACATGCAATTCTTTTTCACTAAAAAATATTTCTCTTGATCTGGCTTATCCCCCAAATACTTCTTCCTTTACAGAAAACTATGAACTAAAAAAACAAAAATTATTTCTAAATTGCTGTAGAGCGCTGAAATAGTAGTAATGAGGCTTTGGTACTGAAACAATGCCGGAATACAGAGTCATTATCGGATAGAAGTTTGCTTGCTGCGATATTGTTATACAAGCGACAATTATTGTTTAAAATTTGTATGTTAAATGTTTGTTTTTAAATATTTATTTTCCGGAGTCCTTTTCCGTACACCATTATAGTTACTGAGATTGAAAAATTGTTTGAAAAATTTAGTTTAATTTTTCCAATTTGTACTTATAATTAACTGGCGAAGCAATTCATATCTTAGATGTCTATTTAACTCGCCCTTCGCTTCCTCTGTGTTTATTCCACCACTCTCTAATATATTTTAATATCGCGCTGAGCAATTTGTAAAAGTATATTTGTACAAACCATACACACGTATATACATTAGATGGCAGAACTATTACTTCTTTTTGTGTAAGTTAATTGTGCAGATATGTCATATTTCATGTACACGTATACATCTAAATTCTCTCTCTCTCTCTCTGTCTGTATGTATGTATGTATATCTCTCTCCCTCTCTCTCTTTCTATCTCTCTCTCTCTCTCTCTCTCTCTCTCTCTCTCTCTATATATATATATATATATATATATATATATATATATATTACTGTGAAGTTCCCTTAAAAGTCGTTGACTTCGACAAAGAAAAGATTATATACCGAGAGTAACTCTCTTGATGGGCATTCTTTGAAAGAATCTTTGTTTCGATTTCAAACATCGAAAAGGAAAGACCCAACCCAGTCTGCTTTTAGTGTGTACGATCTCTGGCATTGAAAATTCATTGAATCTCTTTAAGCAGGAATGACATCATGACCTTTCCTGTCTTTGAGATTGTCAAATTTCACCAACGATTGCTTGCATCTTTGACAACATTTTTTTCTGATTCTTTAAAGAATTCGGTCACATCATAGAGAAAGCAAATACCATTGATTTCTATTCTGGAACTTTCAAATGGAAAATATCTAAAACTTTGGCGTTCCGAAATATTAAAACGAAATAAAAAATATTTTATATCTCTATTATTTCTTAATCTTTCTGTCTATATGTCTGTCTGCCTTTCGCATCATTACTATGCTATTCTATTATTATATGGCTACTGTATTTTCATGTTCACTGTACTATTGCACGATTTGGTAGAGTTGTCCTCTCGCATGTAGAAGCGTACCAATCAGTAGTTCAGAGATGTCCAACTGAGGGGACTTAAAGAGGGATAAACTCAAGTCCAGTACTGATGCTTGATTCCTTAAGTGTTAGTGGCTTTATTGTTTATGATTTTATATATATATATATATATATATATATATATATATATATATATATATATATATTGACACACACACACACATATATATACACATTGTAAAAGCAGTGGCAAATGTTTATTTCATGGGCATTATATGAGATACTTTGCGGGTATTGATTTCATGGGCCAAATGTTAACACTGCTCCCTATCAACGCGACTGGTTGTAGGTTCAATCCAATGCTTGCAGTTCTGTGTGTGGATGACTATATATGTGTGGATGACTATATATATATATAGAGAGAGAGAGAGAGAGAGAGAGAGAAAGAGAGAGAGAGAGAAAGAGAGTGAGAGAGAAAGAGAGAGAGAGAGAGAGAGAGAGAGAGAGAGAGTCGGAGATAGATACATATATTACGTAATTGAACTCTAGAGATGCGGATTGATTTTCAGTGCATTTGGATTGTTCGAACTACGTTTATCATCTTGATTGCATATATATATATATATATATATATATGTGTGTGTGTGTGTGTGTGTGTGTGTGATATTTTTTCGCGCGTAAATTGGTCTTAAAAGCCTTGTTTTTTTCTATTTAAAAATTATTTAAACGAACTTCTTAATATAGCCAGTCATGGAGATGTAAGCTACTAGATAAAGGTAAATAATTGGCATATTCTTTGAAATTCGCACATTTATTAATCAATTATTTATTTTTATTGGTTTAATTTAACTATTAGGCACAGTTCTTTATATATGCTTTATGTTGATCGTAATTATTTTGCATTTAGGATGAAATGTTCTCGAAAATGCATATATATATACATATATATATATATATATATATATATATATATATATCTTAGCATCGGTAATCGGTGTTGCTTGGGTTGACATGCTATACTAATCATTTTCATCATGGGCAACGTGGATACCCCACAACAATTCCAAAAATAATAGAACGAATAAAGGCATGTAAATGTAATCACCCCCAAAAAGAAGTACGAGATACACTCTCCACCAGATATTTCGGCAAAGGAATACAAAAAGAAGAAACTATTCTCCGGATATTGAGCACTGGAAAGAATACCTCCCACAAAAAAAATAAATGAGTAAAAATAAATTATTACAACATTTGTTTCAGTAAAAATAGCCGCGGATGCCCGTGCGATCTCATAAAAAAATAGCCAAATAGGCAGGTTCGAATCTGGGACGCGAATGAACAGAAAAATAAACTATTTTGCCTACTGTTCCAAGAAAACCCACGATTTTATGAACCTAAAAAATAACGTTCATAAACATTAACGCGTGCGTTTTTTTTGTAAGGGCACTTTTTTCACTATTTCTTTTTCTAAATAAAGCAAATTTTCAATTTACTTTTTATGAAGTATTTTTTTTCGATTTGCTTTTTTAGGGGAGGCTTTTTTGTTTTTAAAAGTGTGTGCTTCGAATTCAAAAGTTTGAATTCGAAGCAGTCAAAGATTCTGTAGTGAATTTTTACGACGTGACCCAGCATCGTTTATCCCTAAAAAAATGAAGATCTACCAAAGATTACTTCCAAAAACAATTAAATAAAAGTGTTCGTCATTTTATGTTTTTAATGTAATCTCCTTCTCTCCGAATTGAATTTGTCATATTTTGGGGGTTGTTTTGCTTATGAAATTGTTAGGTGACAGTATAGACTGGTATCATAAAAAATAATTAAATTTATCGTTATTTTAAGTTTCAGATGTAATTCTAGCCTCCCCCCCACACACAAAAAATTGTATTTGTCATGATTTGCCCCCACCTCTCCTCAATTGCCAAAGTTGAAAAAATGCTAGAAGTGACATGTCTCGTTGAACGCTTGGTGGTCAAAAAGTTATATATGAAAAAGTGATCCCTACTCTAACATGTTAATTTTTGTTTTTTTCAAAATTTCTTCTTTCATATTATTTATAAAGGCTGTTCAAATGGAGTAGGCAAAAATAATTAGATCCTCATTTTTCAGGGGTTAAACGACGCTAGGTCAGGTACCAAACATTTTCCTGTTTTTTTATTAGAAAGTTTAGTTTGTAATCGATGAGATTATTTTAAAAAAAGTGTAAATTGTTGAATTTAGAGGGGGCAGAAGATCTTTATTTTTTTTAGGTGTTAAACGACGCTGGGTCACATCGTAAAAATATACCGATTCTGTATAGTCTTTATGATAAAAACAAACAAATGAAATATTTTCAGTTTTTCGTGTTTTTTTTGTTTGAAAATTTAAAAAAACAATAAAAGCCAAATATTTTTTCTGTCTACACCGAATTATTTTTTCAAGCAAGAAACTTATTGAGATTACCAAATTATTTTATTTGGTGAATAGTTTATTTGTTTACGTTCCGAAGTTTCTAGGGGAAAATATATCTAAAAAAGTTTTTAAAGAATCGATATTGGAATAATAATAATTCCAATTAAATTAAATTAAATATGTTATCAATATAATTATTGTTTAAAGTTTATTAAATAGCAATTTTAAATAGAACACTTCAACAATAATCTCGCTGGAAACATACCGCTATTTAATACAATCGATTTTTCTTAATGTAATATGCAAATAAGATGATCCCATAGTTGTATATTTTGCAAGAATCACACTATATATAGAAATAAATGAAAGATTAAAGTAAAGAACATTTTATATATATTAATCAAATTGTGAACAAAAGACAAACAAACAGACAGGAATACGAATTTATATATATATATATTTATATATATATATATAATTTTTGCTATAATTATTTTTAATACCTACAGCAACTCGTGTTTCATACCTTCAGGAATAATCACTGCATGATCTCATGATTACCCCCGATCGAAAGATTCAACCCGGCAACGAAGCCATCTCTGACTTCATTAGCTAGGAACAAATTCACATGACCGCCCTTAACCGCGAGAATTACAGTTGAAATTTAAACATCAATTATAAAATCTCAAGGCGGTGAGAGTGATCTAATAATTTTGATATCATGATCTGGGCATGTAACTTTAAGTGCACGACTTTCAACTTAAACTAAGAGTGGTTAACAATAACCGAATTATATATATATATATATACATATATATATATATATATATATAATATATATATGCATGTGTGTATATATATATGTATATATATATACATAATTTCGAGATTTTTCGCTCTTATATTAAAAATACAAACCTAATTTTTTCTTCAAAATTATTAAAACGAGCCTGACAATATACTCTGTATCCAGATGCGAGCGGTTACACGAACGTTAACTAATTTGCATATTCCTTCGAAAGCGTAAGTGTATTAGTTTCATTTAACTACTACGCTTAATAATTTTATGTATAGTTTCTACATATTGCATAACATCACAGAACTTACGACGCAAACGGTCTGGGACAGGGCTAGTTAAATATATATATACATATATATATATATATATATATATATATATGTGTGTGTGTGTGTGTGTGTGTGTAAAGTAACATTGGCTATATGCCTGCGAAACGTATCTACAAAACTTCTCTCTGAATATTAGTTAAATAACGTTCTTTGGTTGCGATTGCAGCTGATATCACCGAAGTCATTTAAAAAAAAAAACTTTTTAAATCATTACTATATTTTTTGCTCTAAAACGAATGCATGTAGAAATGTATGTATAAAAATAGCTTTGCGTATTCAATGCTTACGAATGTATACTCGTTTTTAATAATAAAACGAACGATTCCTTTTTTATATATCAAAACATAATTATGTTTAATTGACACTTAAAACTTGAGGTTATGTAGAGAGACAGTGAGATAGAGAGAGAGAGAGATAGAGAGAGAGAGAAGGGGAGAAAGAGAGAGAGAGAGAGAGAGAGAGAGAAAGAGAGAGAATGGCGAAAACAAAAGTCTGTGGGCAACTCTTTGACGACACGCGAATATTTACTCCACAACTTCTCCCGTTTGACACCAAACAATTCCTTTTTATTATCATTTCATAAGATGGAATGCCGTTGTTTCTTTGTTTCATTCGACTTACGTTACCATTCTGAAAATAGAACACGTTTACATGAAATGCAGTTCTTTGTGCTGCTTGCTATTTTTGGGAAACCTGGTATTGCCCGGCTCTATTCCTCTTGTACGCATTTTTCAAAAATGTTCATATATTTTCACTCTACTTCTCTCCCCTACCACATTCACACGGCCCTTGATACACAAAAGAAAATTGAAAAAAAAAAAAAAAAACCCCTCCAAACATTATCCACATAATGGAATAAAATAGTTTTCAAGCTTTTTTTGTTCCACGAAAACAATTTTCTTAGTTCTTATGTCATATACCGGTAAACATGATTCATAATACTTTAATCATTGGAGATAAACGCGCCTCAATTCTTTCAAATTGATAAAGGATAAATAACACTCGATAGTACCGTACGTGTTTCTTGCTCAAGTTTTAATTCTATAATTTTAATAACATTATTCACCATTTCAACCGCTTTCCTTTGAGACGGGAAACCGCTAGTATACGAGAGGCGTGCAATAAGTAATGCCCCTGACTCACTTCCTGTTGACTGATATAACTGAAATCTTGAATGTGCAATGATTTCTAACTAATTGTGGTTTCTGTTTTACAGGTGTTTTAACTGAATTAGGTGTGAAATAGAGCCTGTTGAATGTCGAGCAGTGATCCGGTTTTTGTATTTGAAATGACGCATACCGCATGAGACTTTTGATGAAATGAAAGAAACTGATAGTGATAATGCCCCATCATATGACTTTGTAAAACGCTGGCATCGTGAATTCAAACATGGCCTGAAGTCTGTGAAAAAAGCGCCCAGACATGATCGCCCCCCTTCTGCCATTGATGAGGCATCTGTCCGTCAAGTTAAGGCTGCTATTTTGGGAGATTGGCACATTACTATTCGACAAATAGCCCAAGATATCATGATTAGTACAGAGTCTGTGGAAACTATCATTCATGACCATTTGCATATGCATAAGGTGTCTGCCAGAGAGATTCCCAGGTTGCTCACACCATTCCAGAAGCGAGAACGCGTCGAATGCTCGAGGATGAATTTGGAGATGTGCCAAGAAGATAAATCAAAGTTTTTCAAAAGACTGATTACACAGGATGAAACCTGAGTCCATCACTATGATACAGAGACCAAAGCCCAGTCAATGCAGTGGAAGCACTTGGATCACCACCTCCAAAGAAGGCAAGGGTGCAGCCCTCCGCTGGCAAGGTCATGCTCACAGTCTTCTGGAACCAGGACGGCGTAGTGATGACAGATTTCCTGGCAAAGGGTACGACAATTACAGGAGCCTATTATGCTTCACTTTTGAGGAAATTAATGGAAGCTCACAAAATCAAGAGGCGGGGCAAGATCAGCAAAGGTCCCCTCCTCCTGCAGGACAACACTCCGGTCCACAACTGGCATATCGCCAGATCAGAAGCACGGGCTTGTTGTTATGAAATCCTACCCATTCTCCCTACTCTCCTGACCTTGTGCCCTCTGACTTTCATCTCTTCCCAGTCATGAAGTTGTTTTTGAAAGGAAAACGTTTCCCAGATGATGCAAACGTGATTTCTGAAGTCATGTCGTGGTTGCAGGACCAACCTGGGTATTCTACAAAAACGGTCTCCAGAGCTGCATCAAACCAGGGAAAATGCATAACTCTAGTAACTCTAGGTGGTTCCTATGTAGAGAAAGACTAGTAACTGTGCCAAGTTTCGTTGCTTTACTGCCATAGGACGCCCCTCGTAATTCGCACATGTCATGCATTATCTAACCAGAAACGGAAAATGATTTTTCTTTATCGGGGCTTGGCGGCCTTACAGAACATAATTCTCACTTATCTCGAGCATTTTCCTATACTCCTGTTTTTTTGTTAATTTCCCGGCTCAGTATATTTCTTATTTACCTCTGTATCAGTGCTACTTTTATCCATAAGACTTGAAGATGTCCGAATTAAATGACAACCAGTATCTATGCTATTAACGCCTCCTGACGTCATACTACGCGTCAATATACGGCGCTCCATCAAATGAAATTCTCACGTTGATGTCGACAATTCTACATTTCAAATCAGCTTGTACACTAATGGATTCGCTGTCAAAATCACTGTATTCCCTTGGATTTGCCAATGCTGTTTTCTTAACGGCCTTTCGATATTGGGGATTTTCTTATCTTGGATAGATGTTACTAATAGGTGTTCAGCATGCCTCTTGCTAACAGAACCCGCTTACTAGTATCTTATTCTCTAAGAGACGGGCGGACTACGATTACTACGATAATAATCAATAGAAAAATAATAATACTCAATAGAGAATTGACTTTACAAAATAAAAAGGAAACCTGCCTGAAGTAAAATATCATATACATTCGTATTTTAGGATCGAGCAAGACCGGTCAGCGTTATATATATATATATATATATATATATATATATATATATATACACACAGATATAGATATAGATAGATACATTGTTTTTTTGTTGCTTATATATATATGTATGCATACATGCATATATATATATATATATACATACATATATATAAATATATATATATTGTTTTTTTGTTGCTTATATATATGTATGCATGCATGTATATATATATATATATATATATATATATATATATATACACTAGCAAAAGTATCCGTCGTTTACTGGGTTAAAAAACAGCCTACAGAAAATGGACTCTGATTTATTAAAGTATGAAAAGGAAGGGTTGTAAAGAGATAGCTTCGAATTTGGGGGTATCAAAACCCAAGCAAAATGTGATGAAAGTAAAAATAAAATAGATAAACCTCATAATTTATCATACCATACGTGTTCACACTGAAACACTTATCACAATATTCTGTGGATCTATATTAAAAAGATCTTGTTAAACTTTGTACCATATTTCCATTCTATGGAGTTCAGGCGCGAACGAACACCCCATAATTTTATTATACCATATTTCTTCAAACTGAAACATAATTATCAAAGTATACTTACGCAGATAGATATGAAAAGTCTTTATTAAAGTGTCTGCCTATTTCCATTCACTGGAGGCCAGGCGCGAAGGCACAGCCCACAATTTTATCATACCATCCCTATTTAAGTTAAAACAAACTTATCAAAGTAGTCTTATGTACATCTATATCAAAAACACTTATAGACGTTTTTTTTAATTTTTAATTTTTTTATTTCCATACTTTGTGGACCAGGCGCGAACGCAGACCCAACAATTTTAATGAACAACCGTTCTGCCAGATCACACATACTCATTCCTGTCTCTCGATACATCTTCTATCATTATATGTAATCAATTTTTTAAAATAGTCTACTATATAGGAGACTATTCGTGACCAGACACACACACATCCAGCTTTATATATATATATATATATATATATATATATATATATATATATATATATACATTGTTTTTTGTTGCTTACATATACATATGTATGTATGTATATATATATATATATATATATACATTGTTTTTTGTTGTTGCTTATATATATGTATGTATATATATATATTTTTTTTGTTGCTTATATATATGTATGTACGTATGTATGTATATATATATATACGAATTTTTTGTTGCTTATATATAAGTATGTATATATATACATTATTTTTGTTTCTTATATATATACGTATGTATATATATACATATATATACATCGTTTTTTGTTTCTTATATGTACGTATATATATATATATGTCTCTATATATATTGTTTTTTGTTGTGTGTGTATATATATATATATATATAAATTAATGAATCATATAGTAAAATATTATAAAAATAGAAAAAACATTAATGGATTAAATGAATATAAAATAGCAAATTGTAGATATATCATCTAAAATAAGAACTACGATAGTGGGATACCTATTTAATTTGAAGGAAATCGTAAAAACGAATAAAGAAAGAAATAACATAAAATGAGGAAGTGAGTAAAGACTACTTATTTTTTTTAAATAACTATTTCGATTATATTCATACATATATATATTCATGACAAATGTATTTTGATGTCTGAGGAGTAGCTATTTTTGGAATATTTTATAATTAATATGTTTAAATGTATCCAAATGGTTACGAAAAAACTTATAACACATAAAGAAAGTACGCAATAACATGTTCTCATTTAATATTTTTGTCTTGATTTTTGCTAAAATATTATACACACATTCGATCATGAAAACCGATTACAATGAAGCTAAATTAATTGGGTCAAGTAATATTGACTTTGATTTTATTGGTATATGAACATAAACAAATTTTAATGTATAGAAGCTTTTTGGTAAAATATTATTATTAATAATAATAATAATAATAATAATAATAATAATAATAATAATAATAATATATACATATATATATACATATATATGCATATATATATACAGTGATCATATTTATTGGCACGGTAAAATAAAAGTTAAATTTTGTCTAATAAATTCTAAAAAAGGGATTAAATTAAAGAAAATAACAAAGTATATTATGTATTTTTAACTGGCCTTTCCGATGCAGCAATCGGAATTTAGAAAAAATAAATAACAAAGGAACAACAAACATAATTGCAAAAAACCCTTGTTCAAAATTATTGGCACGGCTTTGTTTTTCTTTTAGTATCAGTATAATATCAATCAATTTCCGGTTTACGTGCTTTCTGAACTTTTTTATAGCCATATTATGCTTGTTTAACGCTAATTCAGTGAATAATTTTTTTCAGATAATTTTTAGATAGCGATTTATTTAAACTATGATAAGTGACTAAATTATAATTTTCAATCGCCATGGTTAAAACTAAGGAACACAGCGAATACGTCAGGAAGCTTGTTGTAGCATGCCATACCAATGGGGAGGGCTATGATAAGATTTCAAAGAAGCTAAACCTTCCCAAATCCACTGTTAGAGCCATAATAAACAAGTTCAAATCGCAAGGCCGCGTTATGAGTTTAGAGGGTAGAGGGAGAAAAAGGATTCTTTCCCCAAGAGATGAACGGAAAATTGTTCGACAAGTAAAACAAAACCCAAGGATCTCTGTTGGGGAGATTGTTGATGAACAGAGCACCTCTGGAGTGAATGTATCTCGACATACAGTTGGTAGAGTTTTGAAGAGAGCTGGTTTAAAAGCATGTCGTCCGAGAAAGACTCCCTTATTGAAGCCTATGCACCTGAAAGCAAGGCTAGCCTTTGCAAAACGTCATATTGATAAAGATGTTGCATTCTGGAAACGTGTTCTATGGACTGACGAAACGAAAATAGAGTTATTTGGCCATAATAAAGTGTCTTATATTTACAGAAAATCTGGCGAAGCTTTCCTGCCTAAGAACACCATACCCACAGTGAAGCACGGTGGAGGCAGTTTGATGTTTTGGGGATCCTTTGCTGCCTCTGGACCAGGGCGACTTGTTAAGGTCACAGGTAGCATAAAAAAGGAAGATTATGTTAAAATATTGGATGAAAACCTGAAAGACTCTGCTAAAGAGCTCTCACTTCGTCGTCGTTGGTGGTTCATGCAAGATAATGACCCAAAGCATTCGGCTAAACTGACTAAGAAATGGCTTGAGGACAATCATATTAATGTTTTGGAGTGGCCATCACAAAGCCCAGACCTTAATCCAATTGAAAATTTATGGAGAACATTAAAATTGAGGGTAATGCAAAGGAAGCCTAAGAATCTTATTCAATTGGAGGATTATTGTCAGGAAGAGTGGGCTAAAATTACTACTGAAGAGTGCAACAACTTGGTTGTAAACTATGAAAAGCGACTGAGGAAGGTAATCAAGGCCAAAGGCTATACAATTGATTATTAAATAAATCGTGCCAATAATTTTGAACAAGGGTTTTTTGCAATTATGTTTGTTGTTCCTTTGTTATTTATTTTTTCAAAAATCCGATTGCTGCATCGGAAAGGCCAGTTAAAAATACATAATATACTTTGTTATTTTCTTTAATTTAATCCCTTTTTTAGAATTTATTAGACAAAATTTAACTTTTATTTTACCGTGCCAATAAATATGATCATCACTGTATGTATATATATATATATATATATATATATATATATATATATATATATATGCATATATATATCCTTATGATTCAGAACGAACAGAAGTAGATATTCATGAGCGAATAGGTAGTTGATTAATTTTTTAAAATGACTCCATTCGAAATTCATTTGAAACAACTTAGATTATTTTATAAAGTTAATAAAATTCTATTTTCTTGTTCTTGAGGACATGGTGCAACACCTAACATAAATACTTGGCTATTCAGAATAAAATGATACTTTAATAGAACGTCATTTCACAAAACATCGAGAAATAAACTGACTTTACTTTAATGACTATGTATGTACGTGTGTAATGTGCGCATTTTGATATATCCACTTTATTCCAAACATCAAATGTTGAGTCATCAAAACTTGAGCCAGCGTCAAGAAAATAAAGCTTGCTTACGCGCAAGCGTGCATTTATTTCATTCTTTCTCGGGAAAATATCGTCCTTTGACCTCAAGTAACAATTTTGGTTGCCAAGGACACAGAAGAAAAGATATCGAAACGATAAACTAGAAAAAAATTAAGTTGTGATGAATAATGAAAATATTGATTATCGGAGTTTTAAAGAAAGATAAAATAAACTAAGAATATGATACGGATGTGTCACCTTGTCGGATTTGAAACCGACTGAACCAACGTTACCTTGATATTCATTAACAGAAATATACACGCATATATATATATATATATATATATATATATATATATATATATATATATATATATACTCCTTTAAATTCGTTTTTCTTTTGTGTGTATTGAAATTCATATTAAAAACCCTCCTTCCTATTAGTATTTATTAGTATTTATTTGCTTTCCCACCAAAGCAAAATGTGACACAAGATCGTTTTTAATGTGGGGTTAAACCAGCTCCCCGAAAAAAGGCAAAAGGGGCACTCTGGTTGGGTCCAAAAATAATTGTCCCAGTATAGAGGGTTTCCTCTCCATTGACCGGTACAAATTATCCCAAGTGCAGCATCTGCAGAACAGATACTACACCCCGATCCCGGCCGGAAGGCAAAGAACAACAGAAAAAAAGCGAGCCTCTTTTCTATTCATTTAAAAATATAATACAATCTTCTTATATATAGGTTGTAGAAATGCATTCACTAGCAAAAGATCTAGCTAATTTGCATATTCTTTTAACATTAATTTTAATTAATTCCCCATTAGTTTTTTCGGTTTTCTTATGAGATGGTTATCTAGAGTTTACTATTACGTATAATTATATTCATGCAGATATTCTACATGATTTATACTTGCATAATATTTGCGTAAAATCTTTACAGTAAACAAAAAATTGTTTTCATATATATTTATGCATACGAATATATTTTTATTTAATCAATTAGTCTATCTATCTATATATCTATAAAAGTGAAAGTGTCTGTGTGGATGTGTGTCTGTGTGTCTGTGTACATTTCTCTACGCAATAACTCTGTCAATTTTAAGCCTACAAACTCCAAATTTTATATACATGATACTGAGATCTGGAGAAATCTATGTGATCGTTTTCGACCGGAAATTTGGCTGTTAAGGGGTCAAGATTCAACGATTTGACCTTTGAGAACTCTACCAAACTCGTACGAAAATGTTGGGTCTAAACACTTGAAATTTTAGATATAGATTCCTTGGACATGGATCTAACTTAATAATATGATTTGAGCCCCAAACAATAAATGTTAAGGATTAATAATAAGGGTACAATTTTTAAAAAAATTGACCTCTGCGGTCTCTACCGAATTACTCAGACAATTTCTGGTCTAAACATTTTAAATTTTACATAAAGAGTATTCAGAGATAGAACAGGTGTTTTCATCAGTTTGGGTCGAAAATTTTTAGTTACCAATATATATATAAATGTATGTATGCATATATGTATGTTTGCATGTCTGCCCAACACTTTAAACAGAGGTAACGGATTTTCTCAAAATCAGGATTGTTTTGAAGTTCGACATTTCATACGACAAATATCGAAAAATTGGCTAAAAACATTTATATGTTCATATAAAACTGGGCGATTTTCTACAGGGGGGTACTTTTTCGCCGATATTTTTTATGTCATCCTCTCCTTTCGATTGTCTAGCCTTAATTTAAACCTACGTCACTTCCAGTTGCGGTGGTCGTAACAGCATAGACGTCGGGGGTTTTCCCCGTTCTTTTCCTCCTTTGCAGTACGAGTTCAAGCCTGCCTTCCTACTACCACTTTTTTTTTTGCTCAACATCCAAACACTCGTTCAACGCCGGGCTGAAATGCTAGTATATATAAAAGTGAACGTGTCTGTGTACATTTCCCTACGCAATAAGTCTGTCAATTTTTAGTCTACAGACTGGAAATTTGATATATAGGGTACTGAGATTTGGAAATATCTATGTGATCGATTTTCGGCCAGAAATTTGGCAATTAAGGGGTCAAAGTTCAACAATTTGACCTTTTAGAACTCTACCAAACTCCTCCGACAATTGAAATTTTAGATATAGATTCCTTGGACATGGATCTAACTTAATACCTTGATTTGAGCCCAAAACAATAAATTTTACAGGGTCATAATAGAAGTCAAAGTTAAAAAAATGACCTCTGCGGTCTCTTCCAAATTACTCAGACAATTTCTGATCTAAATATTCGAAATTTTACATAAAGAGTATTCCGAGATAGGGCAAGATTTTTCATCAGTTTGGGTCGAAAATTTTTAGTTACCAATATATAAATGTATGTATGTCTGTTTGCATGTCTGCCTTAAACTTTCAATAAAGGCGACTGATTTTACTAAGATCAGTACTGCTTTAAAGGTCGACCTTTCATACGACAAATATCGAAAAAGTGGCTAAAAACATTAATATCTTCCCCTCTAACAAGGCACTTTTCTACAGGGGGGGGTAACATTTTGAGCGATATTTTTATAAAGTTAACCTCTCCTTTAGATTGCCCAGCCTTAATTTTAAAAAAATGTCGCTTCCGGTTTAGCGGTGGTCGTAACAGCATAAACGTTAGGTTTTTACCCCGTTCTTTTGCTCTTTTGCGGTACGGGTTCGAGCCTGTCTTCCTACTATCACTTTTTGTTTTTTGCTCAACATACACATCCAAACACCCGGGCAACGCCGGATTAAAATGCTAGTCTATATATATAAAAGCGAAAATGTATGTATGTATGTATGTATGTTTGTGTCTGCTAAAAACTTTTTACCGACGGAACACAAATTCGCAAACTTGAAAGCCCCACCCTCCGGACAACAAATATCGAAAAATTGGCCTAAAAGGACCATCAAAAGTGCGTCAACTCGTCGATTTTCTGAAGGGGGGCCCAAAAAAGAGAAATTTTAATGTTAAACATTACATATTTTTAAATCGATTTATAACTGCCCCCCAAAATACGGGCACCAACTCTTCTACATAAAGTATACACGGGGCCGTTTATTTTGGGTCAACTTGTATTTAAAACCCGCTGAGTCATGTCATGTGATCTTGACGTCAGCAAGCTTTAATGGCAGTCTGAATTAAAAAAAAACATTGTTGTTATCGGTAAAAAAATTTAACCCCTACACAAGCTAAACTATGAACTTCTACGCTATGACAACGTTACCAAATTTATTAGCACGTTAAAAATAGTTATATACGATTGTTAAACGAAAAATAACAAGCCAAAAATGTGAAGTAAAAAAAAATACGCTTACAAAAAATATTAACAATCGAAGTTTTTACAAAAAAAAAACAAACTCAGACGCCATTTTATTTAAGCCATTTTTCACTTGTTCGTTTCTGTTTTCATCGTTCGTTTGCCTTACGTTAGTTTTTTTGTGTTTGTTTTCGATGTTTTGATTACCCCATGCTTAATTAAAACGTTGTTTTTTTTTCTTACTTCGCTTATAACAATGCTTACATCGTCATCGTCGTCGTCGTAACGCTCGACGACTTTCAAACATCTTTAACTTATTCGCTTATAACAATGCTTCCTTCTGCCTGGCCGATTTTATTTTCAAACTTCGCCAGAGGGCTTCGGCTTCGATCCTACCCCCCGATTTCTTTTTTATTTAACACCCACACACCTACAAACACCCGGACAACGCCGGGTACCCCTCGCTAGTATATCTATAAAAGTGAACGTGTCTGTGTGTCTGTGTATATATCTGTGTGCGTCTGTCTGTGTACATTTCCCTACACAATAACTCTGTCAAATTTTAGACTACAGACTCGAAATTTGATATACAGGGTACTGAGATTTGGAAAAATCGATGTGGTCGGTTTTTGGCCAGTAATTTGGCGATTAAGGGGTAAAAGTTCAACGATTTGAGCTTTTAGAACTCTACCAAACTCCTCCGACAATTTTGGGTCTACGTACTTCAAATTTTAGATATAGGTTCATTGGACATGGATCTAACTTAATAACTTGATTTGAGCCCAAAACAGTGAATGTTAAGCGATCATAATAAGGGTCAATGTTAGAAAAAATTTGACCACTGCGGTCACTACCAAATTACTCAGACAATTTCTGGTGTAAACATTTGAAATTTTACATGAAGGGTATTCAGATAAAGGCAAACTTTTTTATCTGTTTGGGTCGAAAATTTCAGCTATCAATATATAGATGCATGTATGTATGTATGTATGTTTTCATGTCTGCCTAAAATTTTCAATAGATGCAACGGATTTTCACAAGATCGTTTTAAAGCTCAACCCTTCAGACGACAAATTACGAAAAATTGGCCAACAACATTAATTTCTTCACTCTCAAATAGGCACTTTCTACGGCGAGGGGTAGATTTTTTCGCTGATATTTTTTACAGTCCTCCTCTTTTTTCGATTGTCTAGCATTAACTTAATCCTACATCACTTCCGGTGTGGCGGTGGTTGTAACAGCAAATACGTCACGTTTTTCCCCATTCTTTTCCTCCTTCGCGGTACAGGTTCGAGCCTGCGTTTCTACTACCACTTTTTTTTGCTTAACATACACCTCCAAACACCCGGGCACAGCCGGGCTGAAATGCTAGTATAGATAGATATGTATAAATGTAGGAAATGTGATGACAAAAATAACTTGAATCAATTACTGATTAATAAAAAAAAATCATGCAAAGACATTATAATGAATCCTATTGATAGCATAATCTTAATTATTTGATTTCTTTTAAATTTTTACTTTTTGTACTACATTGATACACTTGGATTATTTACATTTGACTTTTGGATTCTTTAGTTGACTTTATGAATTACAATCTGATTAATTAGTTGATGGACTTGCTAATTTTAAGTTGATCGATTTCTTTGGTCTATTATTATATGAACATTCCTGTCGTTGTTTCGAAAAAAATGTTTTTCAAATAAATATATTTGGAAAATATATTTTGAAAATTATTCTAACCAGTAATACGTTTTAGTAATGCTTACCATTTGATGAAATAGGCTAAATTAAAAAAAAAAGTCAATCGATCATCATGTGGGTCTGTATGTCATGATTGCATTATCCGGAACATTCTTTGCTTTTCAAAATCAATTTCCTTGCTGAGCAAGTCCAAGGGTACAACACCAAGAAAATAGGCGGATTGGGAAAGATGTCATAACTTCACCTCTGTGCTTTATATTTGGCGACATGAACGTTGTGGACTGGAGTGTTATCTATCAGGAATAAAATACCTTTACCGATATTTTTATTTTTTTTTAATTCAATTTTCACCCCAAACAAGGCACAGTGCCACTTTGATGCAGCGGGCTACTATTAGGGACTTAATTTGCGGGGTCATTATGAAGGGAGATGAGTAGAAAGATGTTTGTTAACATTACACTTGAACTTCTGCATATCAGTGCGGTTGGGAAAGCAGAATCCTGGAAGGGAGTTCCAAAGACCCGCAGTTCTGGGGAAGAAACTATTGGAGTAAAAGGCTTTCTTTCACCTAGGGATCTCTACTGTAAAGGGATGCGACTTAGTAGCTTGTCGGGTTTGTCGGGGGTAGTTACGTCGGGGAGGTACAAGTGTTTGCAGTTTGTCAGAGCATTCACCATTGAAGTATTTGTAGAACAGCCAGAGGGATGCAACATCTCGTCGATAGGACAGAGGCTGAAGCCTAGATGACAGTTCAGGATCTATCAGTTGACGACTCTCTTTTGAACCCTGTCCAAGAGCGAGAGACAAGCAGCAGATGCACCAGCCCAGATGTGACAACAGTACTCCATACATGGGCGAATGGTGGGCTTATAGAGGTATAGGATACTTTCAGGCGTAAGTAGTTTTCTAGCACGGTAGAGGGAGCCAACCTTCCTTGCAGCAGCTTTGGCATTGCTGTCAATGTATCTATTCCAGTTCATATTCCCTGTAAATGTTATGCCGAGGAGTTTAAAAGAAGTACTTTCAGGCAATGTGTTCTTGGCCATTGCTATTGGTGGTAGAGAAGGTTTCTTGTAGTTATTGAAGGAAACAAGCTTAGTCTCAGCAGCATTGAATGTGACCAACTATTTTTGTCCCCATTCCACTACAGATTGGAGGTCATCCTCTAGTGTTTCTGCCATTTCCTTGGATATGTGTTCATTTGTTTTCCCCTCATATCTGTTATAGAGAGTGGTGTCATCGGCAAATATACCCAATATATGTCACTGCCTTGCAATTTTTATAACTTTTCTTAATTTCCTCAAAAGTGAAGCATAATAGGCTCTTGTAATTGTGATACCCTTTTGCCAGGAAACCTGTAATCACTACGCCATCCTGGTTTCAGAAGTCTGCGAGCATACCAGCGTTGGCTGCACCGTGAGTCGCTCTTTTTGAATGTAATAAGTCCAAGTGCTTCCACGCATTGATTAGATTTGGTCTCTAGATCATAGAGTAACGTTACATACGTTTATTTACGTGTTTACATGAAGGGGAAAAAGCACGTTGTTGACATCGTCCTAAGAAACAACGACAAGGAAAAACTCGACTTATTTTTTCCATTGAAACAACAGCATTTATTTCCGTGTACCTTTCCAAATAAGGCCTTGTATCTTGTTCAACACTGTAGGGATTAGTCCACACGTCTATCTCTATCCTTCTGGACGTGATCCTGAATATCGTTCTGCACACACGGTCTTCTTTTCATAATCCTTTTCCTTGCCTTGCCTAACATCACTCTGCACACGGTTCAATCATTTGCATACAGACGCCAAACGCGCGTTTGTGCTCTGCTACAATAGGAATGGACATAGTTTTCATCATTTCTAATCGTTTGTGTAATAAACTTTGACACATCTAAGTACACGTCCAAATTCATCCCATCAGTCATGACGATGAGGGTGTCAGCAACTTGGGAATCCATCTGGAAAACATCATATGGATATGCAATTGGTTATGAATCATAGTTTCCGCAAACCTTGTACTAATATTTTTTACTCTTATTATTTGCCAACTAATCAAATTTCGATCTTCCTAAATGGCAGTCTCAATCACACTGACAGATACCTTATCAATAAGAAAATAAAGATGATGAGGTTGTGGAGTTGTTTTCAAAGATTTCCGGCCATGTTTGTATTCAAGTTGCTAGCGATTGTAAAGATCATATAATGTTTATGTTTCTCACATTTCATCAAAAAGCACCTTTCGTCCTTTAAAATACATAACCCGGATTATTGCATGCCACTCAAAAACTTCCATTTCACACCTATAAATCAGAAATCACATTTAGTTAAAATCCATAATTTACCATGTAACCTATAGAGATATAAAATTTCATCTAGATCA
This sequence comes from Euprymna scolopes, assembly GCF_053919585.1. Lineage (NCBI taxonomy): Eukaryota > Metazoa > Mollusca > Cephalopoda > Sepiida > Sepiolidae > Euprymna > Euprymna scolopes. Next base: position 67,396,133 of record NC_136501.1, read on the forward strand.
GACAACGTGAAGTGGACCAGAGCCATCGCTTATACTGTTCGTTATTCATTGATTATGCCATGCTTACACTGTTCGTTATTCATTGATTATGTCAAAACAATATCATATACCAAGATTGTATTCAATTTTTGGCAAAGAGGGTCTTGACAGAATTCTTTATTCTTATCATCAAGGATTCAATCTGTTCTGATTTGAACAATAAAGGATACAAATGACCTTATTCTCGGATACATAATCATCAACGGGAAAATGAATCGACCTTAAACAGGTTTTCATCCGAACACATAGTCACGATCTCCACAGGCACCTGAGGAAAATGAACCTATAACGTTTTCATTTCTTCGGTCGAAAAGTGCGCGTTTCTTCTGAATAAAGCAGTCAGAAAAAGGAGATCATGATAATGTTCAATATTTAGAGGGTTAATTTCTCCTTTGGCATGCAATATCCTCTATGTTTTTTTTACTGCAGTTTGCTATTTTGCTTTGACAATAAAATTAATTGGTTTATTTGCTTGCGATTTTAAGTTAATTTCATCTTTTGTGAGATATTTAGTGTTGGCACTTACCCTATTACAGTTTAGTATTTGTTCGGATTCTACACTTTATTCTTTTTCTGTCCTCAGTCAGCGAAGTCGACATACTCTTACGCTTTTCATTCTACTATTCTTCAAATTCAGAGGAACCCATTTTAGGGGGCTGCGTTTTCGCTACCTGAAAAACTGACCTAATTCCCAACTCTTAATGTGATAAGGCAAAATGGACACTTACTACTATGGTTAAATACTATTCTACAAACAAGTAAAGCTACACACATTCTAATTTTAGTTTTTACGTATTTCAGAAAACTGTTTTTCATAAATAGTAGTATTTTGCTATTTATTTGTAAATTAAATGGCACGATGTTGCTTTGTATATGCAATAGTTTTACATATATTAGAAAGTAATTAATAGATTTTGTTCAATTTAGTATTAACTTTAAAGGGAGATAATACAAATAAAATATGCCATTTAAAATGACGCGTTAATCCTTTCTTTCCAGTCCGCTTGAATGAATTACACATTTCAGTCTTCTTGAATTAAATATTAACATTTCCTTATTTCATAGTAATGTGACAAATTTCAAAATCCGAAATGGGAAAAAGTTGTTTTTAATTTCCATTAGAAAATTCTCCTGTCAATTTTGAAGCGTCTATTTCTCTCAGACTATTTTATTGCTGAGCACTCTGAAATCACAAAGGAAACTTTTTACGCCCACTTTATTATATGCATTTATATTGTTATTTGATGTTACGATGTCTTTCATACATTTTCAAGTACCATGTGAGGGGCCCGAGGCTCTCCCCTTGTTAGTGGCAGTGTAAGATCTCACAATATTCTATTCGCATTCTATGAAAGCATTCTCCTTTTAATTTCCAAACTTGACGATCACACGTTTCATCACAGTTGTATTACTAATATTATTTCTAACGTTTACGAGGAATGGTGCACCATCTCCAAGTGATTTAGCCTTAAGTAATAGTAAAAGTAATAAGTAAAATACTACACAAGACTAGATGAATTCTTGTCCTCAAATCCAATTAGATAAACAAACTACAAGGAAGTAATAGTATAACATATTCAAATGGTCAATTGGGGAGAGGAAAATTATGTTTTCTACTTCTTTACTAACTCAGTGTTTTAGGTGTAAAAGAGGACTTAAATGGAATAGTTGAATATCTATGTATTTCATATTAATACCAAAGGTAAGCACCAGGAAGGGGGCCTCTTGATTTCTGAGAACTTTGTTTGAAGTTACATTAAACAAAATGTATTAACACTACTACTTCACATTGTTTTCATCATCCTTGACACGCCCCTGTTATTTGTGGCAATCCAGCGGTGAATTTTGAGAGTTCTGGCAATTGTCCTATTGTCATAACTTTAAATGGTAGAGAGCATGAGTTATACAGTGGAGCATCTCCTATCTCGAACGTTGAACATTGTGTGACTTCCAGACATGATAGAAGGCTATTATCGCTCTTGAAATTTGTGCACAACTGGTTTGCAGCAGCAGCAGCAGCAGCAGCAGCAGCAGCAGCAGCAGCAGCAACAACAACAACAACAACAACAACAACAACAACAACAACAACAGGTTTTCATCAAACGGAAATCGAATCATATCATTTTTCTAGTGAGAATTTTATTGTTTTTACAATCTAATAATTTTACATATGTAATAAAATAAAGCAAACATAGAGACTATTTCGAATAACTTTTGAACAAAACTTGATACTATAAGGTTTGGATGGCGAAATTTCTAGAAGCCCGTGTTATTTTTGCTTCTAGAATTCAATTAAACTGCAGTCTGAATAAATACATTAGTCTGACCTTGAATTATATATGCATACATACAATAAGAGACAGGAATCAGAATAATCGGAAGCGGAAAATGTGTGCATATTGTCCCATGCCAACATGATTCTTTTAATTGTTTTTGTTTGTTTTTGTCTAAAACTACATTTCCCATTGTTGACTCTAATGGTGAATAGATAAAACGTTATTACTTTTAAATTAATAATAAAACTATTATAAAGTATATGTACAGATTCGGCAACATATATGCACATATGTGTTTTTATCGTAATACTAATCCAAAAATTAAAATCAATACGCATCTCCACATCTAAATACTTAGAGATTTATCACGAGCCGCAAGATACCAGCAGCGGCACAGTCCCCCGTACAAGATCTTTAGTTTTGTGTATTGGCAGTTCTCCCTACAAAACGCATCGTATAACACAGACTTATACATATAAAATAATTTTATTACGGTAAACGATTCAACTGATCATGAAATTACCACGAAACCACTCAATAAACCAATGCGGTGTGACCACAATAAACATAATTATAAACTTATAAAAGGTAAATTAAAGACTAAGGAACTTATTTCTGGGTGAGTCTCCGACGAGAAAGATGGGTATTGGGGTTCGGTAAAAATAGAAAATGCTTAGCTGGATGAAGAAATCAACTATTAGAAAATAAAATACTAAACAAAAAATATGCACCAATTCCTGAGGATTTGCAAGGCATCATATGAAGATATGGTCCATATAATGTTCAATTTTCCCCCTTACATTTTTCACTCTCTCCTTTTGATTATTTTTTCTTTCGTTTTATACTGGCATTTTACCTTTTACTTAACTGTTCATTTCAGTCCTTTACTTCAGCAAATTATCCTTAGTCTTAACGCGATATGTTCAATATTCATTGTTAGCGTAAGGTTCGGGTTAATTTTTATTATAATTTATGATACAGGCGGATGCACGAAATTGTATATGACCATTTCGTAATTTTTTGCCATACTTTGGATTGGAACAAAGTATGTTTCACAAAGACCATATTAATTCCTGTAACTGGAACAAACTCATTAAATGGTATTTAGGCGATTCCATATCCTTCGTATTGCCTTAGACCGAAATAAAACACGGTTAAACGTGTTCATTTTAGTTCCTAAACAACACAAAAAAACTCTGGAATCATCGTCGGCCCCTTTTTAGGTCATCTCCAAATGACTTCACTAAGGCGCACAACATGCGGTTTGATATGCCGTGAAATCACACTATAGCCTAATTAACGAAGTTATGGGCATCTGTTCTAAGCGCCAACTATGCGTAGAATAGATTTTTGAGAAATCTTTATCTGCCCGTGTTATTATTTTGTGTTTCCTGTTAGAACAATTTCGTTTATATTTTTAAAAAATTAAACACTTATGGGTGCTTGCATTCTTAGTCGCCGTATTTGACTTTACCTATTGCCAGGTGACTTGTAATTTTCTCTCTTTTACTTTTGGAGGAGGAGTAGAGGAATAGTGTAAAATGAGAGAGTGGGTTTTCTTTTTCTAGCCGATTAATGTATAGAACTACACACACACACACACATACACACACACACACACACACATATATATATATATATATATATATTATGTAATCGGATTTAATAAAATGCATGTAAAACCCATAATAATTCTTATGTCATAGATAGAAATAACTCGAACAAATAAGAGCCTATCCGTATCAAAGCAGGTACTCAAGCTGTAATCCTATAATTACTTACGTAATGTGCACGAAAACATAAATGATTCCCGGGTAACGCGTTTATGTAAAACTAGTTTCTAATATAATTTGTAATTTATTTATGTGGAGTTATTGTAAAATTTTATCAGATCATAAGAAAAGATATCTTATTTTAGGCATTTGCACACTCGTATTATGATTGTTGCTAAAACGCGAATAAGTTTATTAAAATTATAATATAAACTGAATAAGTTTATTAAAATTATAATATAAACTGATACACTTGCTTGCAATAATAGCATGAACTTATAAACTTGTTTGCATACGAAGAACTGGACTACGTGATGCAGAAATTGCTTTTTCATAAATGAATTAGTCTGTCTTGAAATTACACACACACACAAACACACACACACACACACACACACATATATATATATATATATAAATATATACATACACACACACACACACATATATATATATATATATATATATATATATATATATATATATAATTCAATTTCGGTAAATATAATGACGATAAGTCACTAAAATAGTAATATTATTATACTAAATGTATTAATTATCTTGATATTTCAATTGAAAACTATGAACAACTTCGTTGAAATTCAACAGTTTTTATCTTAGATATTTCTAACCTGGAATGAATATATAAATATACTTATTTCCACAGCCAAATAACGTCTCACAAGAGCCTTAACAGCAAACCAAACGAATGTCCAAGGCTCGAGTTTCGCCCTCATCAGTGACATATCTGGACTCGGAATTCGAAACCCGAGCCTCCTGCAAGGCGAGTGCTCTGCCACCTGGGCAAACCCGCCACACACACACAGAATCTGTTAACTAACACAGATCGAGCAATTAAGCAAACCGCGGCGAAATCCGACTATGGAACCGATCTCCATCGTCTCGAACAAGGGATGTGGTCATCCAACCAAGCTATAACCCAAGGTGATGTCTCACGAGTAGGAATTTTATACTCGCTAGAACGATGCTGTATATATATATATATATATATATATATATATATATATATATATATATATATATATATATATATAGAGAGAGAGAGAGAGAGAGAATGAGACACACAGACAGAGGGTCACATAAATAATACCCTTTGTTTAAGTATGTCAGCAGCATTCAACCTAAGTTGGTTGAACAAGCTGTCGCTGTAGGAATGATATTTCATTGGTATATCGAGTTTACAAGCGGTCCCCAGTCGCACGTATATTCTTGTCAATTTTTGCAGGTTTTACAATCCGATATCATCCTACACACAGCGCTTCCTATCCTCAAATAATCACCCATCTCTTACTGACTAGACACACCATTGTTTAACTTCGGTGACCTAACGAGAACCAGTATGTCAACATTATTATGCCAAGCACTGTTAAGTGAATCAATTTAGGCTTTCTCGATTATTCTTTATTTTTTGGGATACTAATGTTGCAACGAATATCCTACCCGGTGTTTTACGACTACTAAAACTTTTACTGCTCTAAATTCTCTAACTAAACTTTTGATATTTCATTTTGTACCCTGGGGGCGTAAAATTCTGCTAACAACAATGATAAATTAGAAAAAAAACTAACATGAAGTGATAGTAAGATGTGCGCCAGAGAAGTACGCAATATTAATCGTCGGCGATTTCTTCTGGGGGACTTTGTTCTCTAAAAATAATTATTACGTGTAAATATCTATATAACAGGGGTCTATCAATCCCTTCGCAATCCTATAATGTTACTCTTGATTTCAACCGTTTTCGATTAGTTTGTGCGGCTGCTTTTCTTGAAATTGCCAGATGTGGATGTACCAGAGAAAATACCCATGCCCAATCATTGTTGATTAAAATTGTAAAATTGAACGGCAACAGCTTGAAGGAGAAGTTTAATATCGGTTAATGGACACCAGCCGTCCAATTTCGTCACTATGCGAAGTGACGTATCAGCGAATCCTTTGAACTCACTTTTCTGGAAATAATCCGATCACTATTATGTCCGGATTCAGACAAATAGCAACGTACTTCCCCCTTTTACTACTTTTCTCTCCAAAACGTGGCTTCGTTCAGATGAATCTCGAAATAGTTGATGGACAAAACATTAACATTATGAACGAATAAACACTATATAAATATAATGTACATATGAAAAGTTATTAAAATATTTTAGATACCTTTTATAGTTAAAGAGAAATAATAATTTTTTTCAGAATGTTCTCTTGCTTTCTACTTCGCTTGATTTTGAAGAAATAACGTCATAATTGTTAGTAGTTTATCTATAATGACGTCATTTCCGCTAAGTCATTTTGAGTGCAATGCATTTTCTGAAGTCAATTCAAGGTTAGTACTGTTATTTAAAATTATTAAAGTATCAAGCAGAATTATTACTTATGTGGATAATTTGTTTATAATATACTTTTTCTATGTGGGGACGTATAGCCAGTTTTATTACATTTGACTATTATTAAATATATACAGACACACACACACACACACACACACACACACACACACACACACACACACACACACATATATATATAATTTAGTAATTTAAATTTTTTGATGTGAAATGGTTAAATTTCAAATCGAGAATTTTTATTATATGCAAGACAGAATACATTTCAATAAATATATCTCCTTAACCTACAGGTTTTCGATGTTTACCTATCTCCTCAGAGGAAAAAATATTGGAAAAATTTATTATACCGAATTTGCCAATATCCAATATATTGAATTTCATATCCAAATTATATGGTAAATTCCGAAGTGAGAGTCTTCGATAGCAGTGAGGTAAAGAAATCGAATACGTATTTTGATTCTTCCACGACACAAAATAACAACGTAAATTTTGGATATGAAGTTCAATATCCTTTTCATTTTGAACCAATATCTAATTTCCCTATGATTTAAAAACTAATTAAAAACTATGATTTAAAAACCAATATCTTATTTCCCTATGATTTAAAGACTAATTAAAAACTATGATATTGTTGTGGTTGCAAGGTTGAACAATAATTAGTAAGGAAATACAATGAAGACGCAAACAACAAGATAACGCAATAATAAGTGTATTAAAGAAAAGGTATATTTACAATATGTACAAATGACGGTGTCGAGTCAGAGAGTCTTGGTGGGAGGACATGTACGCTCTTCGGCGTCACTTCCGGTGGCATTTGAGTAAGACACACCAAGGCCAACCTAGGCTTGCCATTTATAATGTTATGTTATTCGCATATGCAAATAAGTGGTTGCCACCACAACACCCCTCTCCCAAGATTTGAAGTCACACAGATTTCAATATCTTTTTCTTTTTGGGTTTACCATTAATGGTTCATTCACTTTTCTTTTCCTACCTGATCTTCGGGGTTCAGGTGCATTTTGAGGCGGTTCCAAATTGAAAGATTCGTATCTATGGTGTCCTCCTCTTCGACTGTTGTCGTATCATCATCATCTTGGATATGACGTTTTTTTATCTGATTTAGGTGCCTTTTATGTATATTTTGTGGACCTTTAATCATGTATGTACAATCAGCAATGCGTTTATCCACTACTCCACATTCCCAGTAAGATGTGTTATTTCTGTAGCACTTAAAATATACTCGATCTCCCGAGTTATATTTCTTTCTTCTCGTGTGTGTAGTGTTTCGGATAATTGCCTGCCTTGGCAATAGTTTGTCAAACGCTGATTTTACCTTTCTGGCAAACATTAGATAAGCTGGTGATATGTTTGATGGTGTACTAGGATGTGGTGTAATCCTATATACTTGCAAGAATTGTTGCAAAGCTTTTTCTGTTGGTGTTCCAATGGATTTCTTTAACGCTCGTTTTAGCGTGTCCACGAACCTTTCCGCGAGGCCGTTCGACTTTGGATGATACGGCGGAGTCGTGATGTGCTTCACTCGGAACGTGTCGCAAAATTCCTTAAACTCTGCGGATGTGAACTGCGTTCCGTTGTCAGTGACCAGTGTGTCTGGTACACCGAATCTTGCAAACAACTCGTGTAGGAACCCTATTGAGTTGTTCATTGTTGGATTCCTGCAACGCATTACCTCCGGCTATTTTGTGAAACTATCCACTACAATTAAATAATAGTTTTCACCTACTGGACCAGCGAAGTCCATGTGGATTCTCGACCATGGTTGGTCGGTTTTCGGCCAAGGTTTGTTTACTATAGGTGGAGATTTTGCCGCTAACTGGCATCCTTTACATTTATCAATTGTTGTCGCTATGTCAGTGTCCATGTTACCCCAGTACACGTAGATTCTCATAAACGACTTCATTCGATTTATCCCCGGATGTCCTGTGTGGAATTCTCTTAACATCCTATTCTTCAATGTTTTGGGTATTACCACTCTCTCGCTGTACAGTAACACATCGTCACATATGGAGAAAACTTCCTGCACCTTTGTGTCCGTTATAATTTTCTCTTTTATGTCCTTTATATATTCGTCTTTCTCGGCTTCCCTTTTAATGTCCGACAAAGTTACGGGTAGTTCCTTAATGATGTTTGCTACCATATTTTTTACTTCAACATTTGTCCGAATTGCTGCAATGACTGATTCTTCCAGATTGTGTTTCTGTGTTATCAGTCTTGACAGTCCATCAGCATGGCAAATCTTTTTTGATGCTAGATGTTGTAGCTGGAAATCGTAATTAAGTAGTATTGTACCCCAGCGCAGCAATCTATTTGCGGTGTATACCGGCAATCCTTTTTTTGATCCATAGATCGTGACTAACGGTTTATGGTCGGTTTCAAGTATGAATTGTCTACCATATAAATATGTGTGAAATTTAGTCACGGCAAAGATTATGCTCAACGCTTCTTTTTCGATTTGTGAATATGCCCTTTCGGCTGGTATCAGCGTTCTCGAAGCGTGCGCTATTGGTTTTCTAGACACATCCGGCATAATATGTTGAATGCATGCTCCTAAGCCGTAGGAGCTAGCGTCACTAGCGACGACTATTTTTAAGTTTGTGTCAAAGTGCGTTAAGAATAATTCGGATGTTAGTCAAAAGCGGTTTGACATTCTTGCGTCCAGTTCCACGGTGTATCCTTTTTAAGCAGATTATTTAAGGGGGCTCACAAGTTATGCATTCCTTCAATAAAAGATTGGTAATAATTTGCGAGTCCTAAGAAACTCTGCAAGGTTGTTACATTATCGGTTGCTGGCATATTTTTTATTGCCGCAGATCTGTCTGGGTCTGGACGTCGTCCATGTTTGTTTATTATGTGTCCAAGATACTTAATCTCGCTCATACAAAAGTCACATTTACTTTCTTTTATTTTAAAGCCGAATTCTTGTATTCGAGTAAATACTTGTTTCAAATGTTCCTTATGTTCTTCTAGAGATTTGCTGCTGACAACAATGTCGTCCAGGTATGCACATACGCACTCAATACCACTTAGCATGGTGTCCATCGCTTGCTGAAATATGGCAGGCGCAACTTGGATGCCAAAAGGCAATCGGTTGTATTTGTATAATCCCTTATGCGTATTGATGCAGAGTATTTTTGAGCAATTCTCCTCGACCAGTATTTGCAAATACGCGTCGCTCAAGTCTATCTTGGAGAAGATATTACCCCTATTCAACTTCGTGAATATTTCCTCTGGGCTTGGTAGGGGGTAATGGTGATCTTTTAATAGGGAGTTGACCCCGCTCGAAAAATCTGCCCACACTAACTTCGTCATTCTTTTTCTTTACGTATACGGTGGGGGCTGCCCACTCGTTGTGTTTCTATTTTGAGTAAGACACACCAAGGCCAACCTAGGCTTACCATTTATAGTGTTATGTTATTCGCATATGCAAATAAGTGGTTGCCGCCACAACAGATATAAAAACCAATATCTAATTTCGCTATGATTTATAAACTTTAAAAACTTTTAAGTATGATTTTGTATGTTTATTACATTAAGCAAATGAGGTATATACCATTATGATATTCGTTAATATTTTTCTCTTAGGAGATGGGTAAACATCGAAAACATATAGATTCAGGAGATATACTTATTGAAGTGTATTCTTTGTTTTGCATATAATAAAAATTCTAGATTTGAAATTTAACCATTTCAGGAAAGAAATTTAAATTACCAAATTATGATTTATTTGCTCAATCTGGTATATTGAGCAATTTTCATTTAGCTGGGATTGTTTTTATAAAATATTACAGCCAATAATATTTTGTAAGGCCGGATAATCGCTGGAGTTGCATACCAGTAGATTTATCGCATTGCATTATTCTGATATATATATATATATATATATATATATATATATATATATATATATATATATATATAACTAGCTCTACCTACGTATTGAGCACGTTTGAAGTAAATACTTTAGTTTACGCATAAATCTATACTTTCGTATATTAATTTTATGTGAGTAAATTAAGTATATATATATATATATATATATATATTATGTTTTCCCCTCATTCCTTTCGACCCATGATATCACGTTATTTGATATTCGAATTCGTTTCTTTCTTTCTCTCGTGTATTCTACAAATTATTGTTCATGCATTTTAATATTTTTTGTTCACACCTGCGCTGTTCTTACACAAAGAAGTCAATTATGATAACGTTACTTGTTGCACGCGTTACATAACATGTCTTGTACATTTTTGAATTTTTTAAATGAGACTTTATTATTTGTATCATTTAATTCTCATCTTGAGTGTTATTTTCACAATATTTTTGTCAATGTAACCTTCAACTTTCTTTAAGTATATTTTGCCGGATTCGAGAATCTCTCATGTTGAGATCGGTAATCTACACAGAAGTGTCAAGGGAATCTTTTATTAAATTCTCTCAAAGTGTAGTATCTGTTCTTCAGACGCTACACATCAATTTCTTGTTCTTTGTCAGTGGAGAGGAACTCCTTTACAACTGAGACAATTTTTATTTTAGTTCCTTTTCCTTGCGTTAAAAAACGACTCTGGTGCATAACTCTGTCCCGTGATGAGGCACTGTAAGTAGAACTTCTAGGTAGAAGTTCTAAGTAATTCGCTATTGCATTTTGAGTGTTGCTTGCAATGAGAATTGAACCTTCGACCTCCAGGAGAGTGTGACTTTATAACTTAATTTACCAAGCACTTTATCCAGTACGTCACGTGCCATTGCACAAGATTTCAGAGTTCGACAAGATATATCCGAAGAAGATCGGAGGATATGTAACCAAAACATTGTGGAAATAATACTCAAGATAAGAACAATAGTCTAATATGTCTAAATAAGACGGATGTTTATTAGCCATAAAAATATTAGTAAACAATTTAACTGTTGAAATGTAAACGTAAGAAAGAAACGAAATGGTTCTTTTCAGCCATATGGTTCAATCTTGGCAGACAATTTTGGTATTTTTGTTACTATTTGAGCATTCTGTTATAATTTTTTTCCATCAGCTTTACAAACACGTAGGTACATATTATTGTTAAATGTGTTTATGTTTAATTGTCACATTTCTTGATAATCGCGTTTTACAACGTTTCGAAACTATAATTATTACAAAACATTTTATGTTCAATATTTTTCTAAATTTATAAATACTTTAGGTGTTTCTTTCCGTGTGAATTTGTTTAATGTAACATGTACCATATCAATATCAGTAATGGTTTTATCACTCAATGAGAAACCCCTCCTTGGACTTTAGCCATCTAACTCTGTCCCGAGGTATCCGCTTCAATATGATACCCATGTGTTGTATAATGTCGACCCTATATCTCGTTCTTGGTGTTCTCTTTGACAGATTATGTTCACGAGATGTCAATTCCGTTATCTTGATGGACCATCTGTTGTCATGTTGTCTGGCTAAGTGTCCTGTCCATCTGTGTTTGGATGTTTTGATGGCAGTATTGATATCAATTATTCTTGTTTGTTGGAAAATCCAGATGTTTGTGTTTCTGTCTTTTAGAGTGATGCCTAACAATATCCTCTAAATCTTCCTTTGTGCTACTGCCACTTAGGCGAGTTATCAGGATCCATCTTTCACTATAGATAATCACAGGTAGTACATATTTGTTGAAGATTTTCACACCAATGGCCATATGCAGGCTGTTAGGCAACTGCAAGAGAAAGCCAATGAATGCAAGATCCCACTGTGCTTATCCTTTGTGGATTGCGAAAAGGCTGAAAGACCAGTAACATGGGGCTACCTATATTTTAAAGCTACATCGTGACAGCAACAATATCAAGCTGGAGAGGAGAGCAAGACAAGATGGCAACATCTCACTAAAACTCTTCACAGCCTTTTTCCAGGATTCGATAATCAGTGAGCAACATTCTTAGGTTTTTTAAATAGTATATACATATTCAAACACTATTGTGTTTGAATACATGGTTAAGTTGCAGTTATTTTTCGACAATATTTCAAACAATTATTACAGTTTATAGACCCCATTCTCAGCTATATTGTGAATTCTTTTTTCAATTTTCGTTCAGTGAAAAAAAGGTTATGATGAATTTACTGGTGTTCAAAATCGTAAAAAAAAACATCAGGAGGTGAGCGACGTTTTTATGACTGGTTTCCATAGCAACCACGTGGCTTCAGCGACTACTGTTGCTACCAATTCACCGCACTCGAGGAAAGAGAAGTAACCAGTGAAACAGAGAGAATGAAAGAATGCAAGGGAGATAATTGGGGGATATTATTGGAAGCAGACATGTGCCGTTATTGTTATTACATATGTGTATGTTATATTTATGGAGGCAAACAATAAGACTGAAATTAAACAAAGAATAACTGAATTTATTGGAAGCCTTAAAAAAATCATGGATTAGAATAGGAAAAAGCGAGCACGAAAGGTAATTTGGTTAAACTTTAACATGGAAAAGTAAAGGACTAGGTGTTAAAATTGGAAAAGAAAAGGACAAGCTATTCTAGTAAAATATAATAAATATATAACTTTAAATATAGCAGTATTAAGAATTAAAAAAAAATCAATGCATAACATTATATAAGCAATTAATATTTTATTATGTTATAAATTTATTATATTTCTACTAAAATATCTTGTCCTTTCCTTTTCCAGTTTTAACAACTAGTCTTTTATTTTTCCATTTTTAAGCTTAACCATATTACTTTTCATGCTCAAATTTTCTATTCTAATATGAGAAAATGTGCTGCTATATACAATGTAGTCGACAGAAAAAGCGAGAAACTGACGTTGTAAAAACGCATGAAAACAGATGTAAATAATAGTAAACAAACACATTTATTGTAAGGAAATGGATCCATAAATGATTTGCTATTTATTTTTTCTATTTTCTTTATCAGTTTGTTCAAGCTAGGGATAGGGTCTCCTACTAGATGCCAAAAATTTACCCGCTATCTTATATATTAAAACCGGGAGGTCTTTTTAAGATTCTAATCGTCTATTTAAATGCAATTGTTTGTATATCTCTTGCACTTGATTCACTAGCTATATTTCCTGGTTTTTGAAATTATTTTTCATGAGTCTAGTTGCTTCTATCATAAGTGGGATGATAAAGATCTCCCTAAAATTCCAATTTTTTTTCATATCACATATAAAACGGTATTTGGCTATCTTTTCCGTCTCTGATGATGATATTGCTTGGCATTGGAGAGGAGACTAGCCTTTATAAAGGTTGTTTATTACACTTTTTTATGGCAGGGTTTTATCTCCGTTTTCGTTTTCTAAGTACTTAACTGTAGAGAATGTGTAGTCATAGTGAATGGTGTATGACTTATTTCTGACTTTTTTCTAATATATGTTTGCATTTGATATTGAACTTTTTACAAATCATCCTGTTTCATACTCGATCGTGTCGCATCGTATAGTGCCGCCCAACAGAACCTTACCGCTGAATGTCAGGTGGCTCACATTCTCTACTTCTATGTGGCAGAACCTACACTTGTTTTCGTTGAGAGCAGGCATTTTCTTAATAGCATTGGTCATCAAACCGCAATTATAATCCTCTCCTAACCATAGTGGAACGATCCTCATTTTAGCATGTAAAGTTACACACGCGTTAACATGTAGACACCAATGCAAGGAAATAAAGGCAAGTAAAGAATTCGACTCATTCTTTTTTTTAGTAAAACAACAGATTTATTTACATATATTTTCCAGGATAATGCCTTGTCTCTTGTTCATTTTTCGAGTAGTCCTCTCGCACTCCAATGTGCTTAAGAAAACTTAGCCGTGTCTAACACATGGTACACCATTCCTGCCCGGCAACGTTTAGCACACGTCTTTTCCTGTCGTTCTCATGCCACCCCTTTAACATGTCTACTTGTGTCCTTTTATAATCGTTTTCTTTATTGCACGGCTCGGGCATTTGTATACACCTGCTGCTATACGTGCGCCGTCTCATTGAGCCTTCCTTATCTATATCGTGTTGGATGAATTCATTGAGTTTCAATGTGTAAGAAATGTAATGGATGACAAAAGAAGAACATGGTAGGAATATAGCAGAAATACTCACACATCAAGTGGTTCAACTAAATTCTGTTCAATTAAATGCAATCTATGCACCGAACTATTAACCATAAAATCCTAGGCTTAAATTACATGAACTACTTTGTTTTTAACTTATCGTTAACGCCACGCAAACTTGAAAGTAATAAAAAGCTGTTACGATGTGCACGGACGACATCTTGAGTATCTGTGCGTCTATTATTATATTAGTCTCTGAATAAATTTATAATATCCTTTATAAATGCTGTTTGATAAATTTCCTTCTTTTTTAGCGGTCACGTTGTATCATTTAATTAAGTAATAATAAGATGAAAGATATTCAAACTGCGCCCATATATGTATTACGATACAAATAAATGAATAAAAATTTATTCTTGCCAAATATTCAATATTTAATTTTGATTCTGTGACCTAAATTTTAGTTGGCAAAAAATAAACGGTGGCAAATGGACGTTAGTAAATTCAAAAACCCTTTTCACAAGCATAAATATTGCTTCTTCGTGAGGAAGGTAGTTGTATTTAAAAATGTTATAGCTTGCAATAAGCCACAAAGAAACAGAACAATGGAATAGAGTTTAAACAATGTATTATTGGAACAACAACGTAAAAAGGTTACAACTGAAAAGAGTAGTAAATGTCACCGAGCAGGCGAGGGTCGCTCTGGTGTTTAATCCACACCTGGGATCAATAGGTCTATGGTTTATATAACGGATAGAACAGTTCATTTGGGGGGTGATTCCCCCACAATACCTCCTCCCAAGCTGATTTCCGCGGTTGTGAAAATCAGTATTTCTTCCTTTTGGGGCAGACCACCAAGGGGTCTGTACGCTTCCTCTTTGTGCCGGAGCGTCTCAGTTCTGATATCCCTTTTGGAGGGTCTATGTTAAAACACTGATACACAGTTTCAATCGCCTCACTGCCGTCCTGCGGTGGTTCTTCTTGATCCTCGTAGAAGTGTTTCCTGATTTGGTTAAGGTGCAGCTTATGTTGGAACTTTGGGCCCTGAATAATCTATGTAATATGGCCGATTATTCGTAAGATCGTGCCCTGTTCCCAAAAAGAAACGTTATTTCTAAAATGTCTAAAATACACGTTATCTCCGCTGTTAAACCGTTTCGTTGGCACTGTAGAGGTTCTGTTGTGTACTATGTGTTTGGGTAGCAGTTTATCAAATACAACAATCATTTGAATAGAAATTGGAACGTATTTCAACCAATAAACATAAAGCTATTTAGTTTATCATATAATAGTTTCAATGGAATCAATTTCATTTATAATATACATGTGTAACATTTCTATTTACTTGTCTCCTCATCAGGGAAAATTTAGTCAGAAAGTGATATTTAATGTAAAAATAGTTTTTAAATAGGGATACTCTGGATTGGACCAACAGTAAAAACTGCTTCAGCCAATAAGGATTTTCATTCATTTATTGAAGACAAAAAAAGACTATATGCAACACTAGAACTGATACCGCACTTTTATCCTTGTCAAAACGGTTGAATTTTATGTCTATAACCTGCTTTAAAGTTCAAAATGTTTCTAAAATAAAATCTTTTATTCAGATAATTTACTTAGATACTTTCTCAATATTATGTGTAAAATTTAAATATTGTTTCAATATTACATGTAAGACAGATGCTCATTATAATATCGTATGAATCTGAATATTCTATTGTTGGCATTGGTTTCCCCGATATTGTTCTAGTCATAATTCTTTCTAGAATACGCTTAGGAATACGGAGGGACTATGTGAAGGTTTTCATCATCCCAAATAAAAGTGATTTTTTTTAAAACAAACTTAATTCGAACTTGGGATACTCAAGTCGTCACTCCATGCCGTTAACTACGATATTACCGTCAACTCCCAACTTAGATACTATCTGAATATGATATGTACAGCTTTGATAATATCTCAACGTTAAGTCTATAATTAGATGTCCTCTTAACATAAACATAGATTATATTACCAAACGTAAATGGTTCAGATAGAAGCACGTACACATGACAGTATTACTAGTTATGCAAACCTATTGTAATATTTGCGTATATTAAAGCATCATTTTTATATGAGATATTTTTCTTCTATTTTAATGCAATTTAAAAGTTGGTTTCTTCACAACAAAATGTTCAAATACACAATCTACTGAAAATAAATTGATTAAAAAAAAGAAAAGATACGTGGAAAAATGTTAAAACAAACAAACAAACAAACAAACAAACAAACAAACAAACAAAAATAATTAATAATACTGATTAGATTCGTGATTCAAATATTAAAAAAAATACAATAGTGAATAAATAAAACGATAAAAACAAAAGAATAATATAAAATATTGATTTTTAATATATTTTCGCAAATGAGGAGTTTTGTTGTTTTTATGTTAATTTGATTAAAGAGTAGTGGGATTAGCGGCACAGATGACGATGGCCAGTCGCCCAGTCTGGCACGACTCATACTGGCAAGTAAAAAAAATAAATGGAAGGCATTATGAAACGTGAAAACAAAGAACAGAATAAATCATGGAATGAGAAAAAAAGGTTTAAATAGATGCTGCTGCTGCTGCTGCTGCTGCTATGTATGATGATGATGATTCGGTTAGGATTAAAGAGTATCTCTACTTGTTGAGAAAAAAATTGAAAACTGCTACTAGTCGTATAGAACAGGATAGTGCTCTATACGACCTGTAGGAGGACAACAACAAAACTACCTTAGATAATGATGTTTCTATTTACTTGCTTCCCGACGAGAGTAGAGTAAGACAGAGTTAGGTTTTAATGTGAGGGAAATCCAGCTTCCAGAAACGGGCACTCTGGATAAGAACAAAAATAAAAGTTGTCTCGGCCATGAAGCATTTCCCCTCCACTGACCAAGGACAGAAAAGGCTAAGTGTAGCATTAGAACAGATACTACATCGAAATGATGTTGCTGCGCATTAGAGAGTAGACTGCTGGTAGTCGTAGAGAGCCGCTGCTCGTTATAATATAATAAAATTACTAGAGCAGATGATGATGATGATGATGATGATGATGATGATGATGATAAATTGGATTAAGTGTCAGAGTGTCGCAATTAATGACGGGGCTAATTATTACTATGCTGTTTGAAATGTAACTTTCATGTAAGCTGTTGGTGTTGAACGTCATACATTCATTTCATATGAATGGGATGTTTATTGTTGGCATTCACTTCCCCAATATCTTTCTAGTTAGAATTCTTCTGAAAGTAGTGCCCATGTCAAGCTTACCAAAATCTCCAAGTGAAAGACTTTCTATGGAACCAAATGGATTCGAACTTGGAACATTCAAAGTGGCAGTCCATGTCGTTAACCACTTAGCTATCGTCACTTCTCTGATGCTTTTGTCACCAGGTTATAACTGGCATTTTAAAGCATTCCACATACAACACAAAGATTCACCAACTGCATCAGAAAGGATGCCTCTGATATAATCATAAACTCTTATAAGCTTGAAAATCTACATTAAACGCCCAGAACAAAGAAAAGTTTTAGCTGCATCCTAAATAATGTAGTCTAAGAAGTTGAATGCATGAATTAAATAAATCTTATAGAAGTTCTACCTATGTCCTCAGCAACAGAGTCCCCGTACACAAAAGCCGCATACAATTTCCGGAAAACAAAAGATTCTTTATTTCATAACATATCTACGATTGTTAAAAAAAACATTGAAATTAGAAATCCGTAATTTGAAGTGACGCGGACACTTTTTATTTTAGATAGGTAAAACAATCCCTATGATTAATATATTAAGTTGTCATCACTCTGTTGAAATAAGATTTTCATCAAATTGCGCGAACATTAAATTGATTCATCTTTGACGAATCTTCAAACGATTATGTGCGAACTTCTCTAAATTGCAAAGATTTGCATCCAGAGGACGCATATGTTCACAAGTAGAAAGTAAAAAACAGATCGATATATTCACCTGCTGAAATATCGATATACTTTTCGTTCAACTTTGTATCTATTTTTTCTGTCTGAGTTTGAAATAGACACCACTTTTTGATTCACTTTCCTCGCCTTCACCCCCAACCTGATTGTGGTCATTTCTCACGCCAATCATCTCCATTGATAAATCCGACCTCGATATTTCACTTGTCAGAATAAGGCCAAAGATTTTGCTGATGGCTTGCCAATGTGTTGAGTAGAGAACAGTCAAATGGACATTTATTACTTCATCATGAGGAACTAACATATCACAAACTGGCCTTCATCATATCTTGGTCAAGATGATGACCGGGTTAGTCTTAAAAGGTCAGCATCTTCGTCTTCAATTGTAAGAGTCAGTATAACGTGAGTATTGATTGTGCCAATATGTGCTAGTTTTTCGACAAAATTGGGCTCTTCAGGATAGCGTTAGTTATAAACACGGATGTTTTCATTAAATCGCAAGTAATAATTTTAAAACACCCAAAGCTTTATTCAGCCGTCAGGCAACATATTTGAAAAATTGGAAAAGGTAGAGTAGGTTGTTTAAAATTTGGAAAACATTAATTTCTCTCACTTTGTTTTTTTATATGTTCAGTTTAATCCGCATAATATTTAAATTATTAATAAAATAGCATAACAACAAATAAAATTCAATTTTATATCAAATCCCTTATTTAACAATAATTCTATCTAGATTTCTTTTTATACCTATGGTCTATTCTTCAGCATTGTTGATACAGTACGTATGTGTTTCTATATACTTTGCTTTTATTGCTTTATAACTAGAATCGATTAACATGCTTTTACTGCTTAATATCTAGAACTAACCTGGGTCCCCGGCGTTGCCTGGGTGTTTCGAATAGTGGGTAGAGCAAAAAAAAAGTTGTAGTAGGAAGGTGCGAACCAGTATCGCGGAGGAATAGAACGTGAAAAAAAATTGACGCTTTTGCTGTTATGCTCATCGCCAAGCCAAAAGTGACGTAGGTTTAAATTAAAGTTAGTTAATCGAATATAAACGATGACTTTCGAAAATTTCAGCGAAGAAAGCGACCCCTCCCTGTAGAAAAGTGCCCAGTTGAGGGTTAAGTAATTAATGTTTTTAGCCTATTTTTCGATATTTTTCGTCCGAAGGGTCGTGCTTAAAAAGGATACGAATCTCGAAAAATCTGTTCCTTCTGTCGAAAGTTTAAGGCACGCATGCATACATACATACAAACATACATACATACATACATACATACATACAAACATGATGATTGCAACGTCTTGTCAGACGAGTGCCACTCCCTCAGACATTTAAAATCCATGAGCCCAAATGTCTGAGGGAGTATCTATACAAATATGATGTTACAGAGTCTTAGCTTTGTACGACAGCTAAGTCTCTCTCTCGGTTCAAAATGTTGAGATCCAGCAACAAGAAAGAGCAAGATAGCCAGCAATAAATTAAACTGCAGACCAGCTTAATGCGGGTACTGGTCTTCCGCTTTATGGTTTTTTAAATCAGAGATGTGCTTCCCCTAGAAAGGTTGCCTTCACCACGGCTTACGGGAGCCCTCTCTACCCCAATACACATATACACACACACACACACACAAATAAGATACCATATATACATACATACAAACCTACATACATACATACATGCATACATACATACAAACATACATGCATACATACTTTTAAAAAGACAGGTGAGATTTATATTATAGATGAATAACATGCTTTTTTGCTTTATATCTAGAATGAATTTAAATCCTTTTATTGCTTTATAGATAGAATAACTTAAATATATTTATTGCTTTATCGCTATTTTTTTTACATAGAGTCACCACTTATCCAGGCCCGAAGGCCACTCGAAGATAAGAGTTGATGAGTGTACAGTAGTCAGTGGGACAATATCGTAGTAATCGTTAGTAGTGGCAATTTGTTAAATTTAGTTTACGTTAGACTTGAAGACAACCAGATTGCAGTCAACTGGAAAGCAGACAAACGGAAGAGAGTTCCATAGGCGCGCAGTTCTAAGAAAGAAACTTTATTTATGGAATCTACTTAAGGTTTAGGCATAGATAAAGAGTGGGGGGAAACTATAGATAGTAGTTTCAGTTAGAAGAGTTTTTTATTGTGAATGTTTTGCAAGGGGGATCATAGATTGGAGCTAAGACAAGCACTTGTCATGAAAATAACGATATAACAGGCAGGCTCGCAACATTATTTTACTAGAAAAGAGGTTGCAGAGAAAAGAAAAGAGCATTCCCACTAGGCTACGAAGTCTATTTTGAACTCTGTCAAGGCTGAATAAGGCCTTTCTAGAAGGTCCTGCCTAGA
This sequence comes from Euprymna scolopes, assembly GCF_053919585.1. Classification (NCBI taxonomy): domain Eukaryota; kingdom Metazoa; phylum Mollusca; class Cephalopoda; order Sepiida; family Sepiolidae; genus Euprymna; species Euprymna scolopes. The sequence continues at coordinate 67,416,936 of NC_136501.1, forward strand.
TGTAGCAACACTACGTCATTCTTGGACGTACCTGGCTCTTATATAGGTAGAGAATTGCATCATCAGTGAGATATTTACTGGGGCGGTAGAAGGATCCCATTAATTTTTCAGCGACCTTGCTAACTGATTTGATGTACATGTTCCATTTCAGATCAGAAATAAAGGTCAAGCCTAGACCTGGAGTTCTGATAAAACCTGAAACCTTCCCAAGACGAGAACCATTCATTTCGATTGATGCCAGAGAGTTGATGATGTAAAGATAGAATCTTGATTTTAGATGCATTAAAAGTAATCAGCCACCTATTTCCCCATTGTACCGCGTGCTCCAGATCAGAGGAGATAGAATCCGAGATAACTTGGTCATTTACGGCCTTTGATATGTTTCCATAGATTGTAGTGTCGTCAGTAAACATTGAATTGGAATAAATGACTTATCTTACGAGGTGATTTAAAAAATCATTGATATAGATCAGGAAGAAAGTTGGGCCCGAGATGGACTCCTGAACGACCCCACCATTAATTCTGCCGATCAAACACCACTCTTATGAACCTATGAGAGAGAAATGATTTAATAATTGAGAAAACATTTCCAGCTATACCGTTGCGGCAGATCTTGTGAAGTATACCTTTATGTCATAACTTATCAAAGGCCTTTGATATGCCAAGAGCAGTTGCTCTAGAATGGAAGCCTCCGTCGGAAGATTCGCTAATTCTATTAGATATAACCGTCAGCACATGTGGTGTAGATCTAGCAGAACGGAAACCAAATAACATGTCAATAAAAAAAATACTTATGTGGTTGTCTACTTCTTTATTTAACACAGATTCCAGCACCTTATTCATGATGCACAGGAAACTTATTGGTTTGTACAGGGAGAGATGACTGATCACCTGGCTTCTTAAATACGGGACATATTGATAGGGTTTTCCCTTAAGATAACGCTTAAACAGCTTTGTAAGTATAAGAGCTAGTTCTAGTTGAAGCTTTTTCAGCACTATAATTTGAATGTCACCAGAGCCAGTTGCTTTGTTTGAATCAAGCTTTTTGATTAGCTTGGCAACATCACAGACATATATTTGTATGTCGCATAGCGTGTTTTCTGATACAGGAGGAAACACGTATGGTTGATGGTCGCATAGGGTATAATTAGCTGCAAAGTTTTTGGCAAATACTTCGGCTTTGTCCAATTCTGACGAAATTACCTCATATTCATTGATGATAGTTGGGATATAGCACACGCTTCTGTTCAAGGCCTTGTTTGCTATTTGCCAAAACTGGTGAGAACGATATCGCTGCCCAGATACTTTGGACTGAATTAACCGAGAATACACATCCCTTGCATTCTTTTTTAATAGTTTTTCGGTGGTTACTGTCAGTCCTGGAAGTGGCTTTAGGCTCAGTACATTTATTACGTTAAAAGCAACGGAAAAGGTGATTTCTGTGCACGATGGGAGCAGCACATTTTTGAGAGAACCATGACTGGCTGTAAAAGTTTTGCTGGAATTATTTGGAGAATATGAAACGGTTTATACCTATAATTAGCGATTCCGATTGGTCTGATACCATAGAGGACATTCCTTTTAAACATGTAACGCAGAGATAGATACAAATGTATGGAAGCCATACAAGTTAGCCATATAGTGGACGATAAAATCTAGAATGTATTTACATCCTTTAGTTGCTGTAAAGTAAAAATAAATTTATTGCTTTATAGCTAAACTAAAGTTACTTATTTTTATACTTTACAATTAGAATAAATTGACCTTCTTTTGTTGTTTTCTAGCAAAGAATGAATTATCATCCTTTTATTGCTTTATAGCTAGAATGCATTTACATTTTGTTATTGTTTCATAGTAAGAGGGAATTTACATCTTTTTATTTGTTATAGCTAGAATGAATTTACATCCGTTTCTTGCTTCATAGCTAGAATAGATTTACATCCTTTGATTGCTTTATAGCTAGAATCGATTTACATCCTTTGATTGCTTTATAGCTAGAATAGATTAACATCCTTTGATTGCTTTATAGCTAGAATAGATTTACATCCTTTGATTGCTTTATAGCTAGAATAGATTTACATCCTTTGATTGCTTTATAGCTAGAATAGATTAACATCCTTTGATTGCTTTATAGCTAGAATAGATTTACATCCTTTGATTGCTTTATAGCTAGAATAGATTTACATCTTTTGATTGCTTTATAGCTAGAATAGGTTTACATCCTTTGATTGCTTTATAGCTAGAGAAGATTTACATCCTTTGATTGCTTTATAGCTAGAATAGGTTTACATCCTTTGATTGCTTTATAGCTATAATAGATTTACATCCTTTGATTGCTTTATAGCTAGAATAGGTTTACATCCTTTGATTGCTTTATAGCTATAATAGATTTACATCCTTTGATTGCTTTATAGCTAGAATAGATGTACATCCTTTGATTGCTTTATAGCTAGAATAGATTTACATCCTTTGATTGCTTTATAGCTAGAATAGATTTACATCCTTGGATTGCTTTATAGCTATAATAGATTTACATCCTTTGATTGCTTTATAGCTAGAATAGATTTACATCCTTGGATTGCTTTATAGCTAGAATAGATTTACATCCTTTGATTGCTTTATAGAGAGAATAGATTTACATCCTTTGATTGCTTTATAGCTAGAATAGATTTACATCCTTTGATTGCTTTATAGCTAGAATAGATTTACATCTTTTGATTGCTTTATAGCTAGAATAGATTTACATCCTCTGATTGCTTTTTAGCTAGAATAGATTTACATCCTTTGATGGCTTTATAGCTAGAATAGATTAACATCCTTGGATTGCTTTATAGCTAGAATAGATTTACATCCTTTGATTGCTTTATAGCTATAATAGATTTACATCCTTTGATTGCTTTATAGCTAGAATAGATTTACATCCTTTGATTGCTTTATAGCTAGAATAGATTTACATCCTTTGATTGCTTTATAGCTAGAATAGATTTACATCCTTTGATTGCTTTATAGCTAGAATAGATTTACATCCTTTGATTGCTTTATAGCTAGAATAGATTTACATCCTTTGATTGCTTTATAGCTAGAATAGATTTACATCCTTTGATTGCTTTATAGCTAGAATAGATTTACATCCTTTGATTGCTTTATAGCTAGAATAGATTTACATCCTTTGATTGCTTTATAGCTAGAATAGATTTACATCCTTTGATTGCTTTATAGCTAGAATAGATTTACATCCTTTGATTGCTTTATAGCTAGAATCGATTTACATCCTTTGATTGCTTTATAGCTAGAATAGATTTACATCCTTTGATTGCTTTATAGCTAGAATAGATTTACATCCTTTGATTGCTTTATAGCTAGAATAGATTTACATCCTTTGATTGCTTTATAGCTAGAATAGATTTACATCCGTTTCTTGCTTTATAGCTAGAATGAATTTACATCCGTTTCTTGCTTCATAGCTAGAATAGATTTACATCCTTTGATTGCTTTATAGCTAGAATCGATTTACATCCTTTGATTGCTTTATAGCTAGAGAAGATTTACATCCTTTGATTGCTTTATAGCTAGAATAGATTTACATCCTTTGATTGCTTTATAGCTAGAATAGATTAACATCCTTTGATTGCTTTATAGCTAGAATAGATTTACATCCTTTGATTGCTTTATAGCTAGAATAGATTTACATCCTTTGATTGCTTTATAGCTAGAATAGATTTACATCCTTTGATTGCTTTATAGCTAGAATAGATTTACATCCTTTGATTGCTTTATAGCTAGAGAAGATTTACATCCTTTGATTGCTTTATAGCTAGAATAGATTTACATCCTTTGATTGCTTTATAGCTAGAATAGATTTACATCCTTTGATTGCTTTATAGCTAGAATAGGTTTACATCATTTGATTGCTTTATAGCTATAATAGATTTACATCCTTTGATTGCTTTATAGCTAGAATAGATGTACATCTTTGATTGCTTTATAGCTAGAATAGATTTACATCCTTTGATTGCTTTATAGCTAGAATAGATTTACATCCTTGGATTGCTTTATAGCTAGAATAGATTTACATCCTTTGATTGCTTTATAGCTAGAATAGATTTACATCCTTTGATTGCTTTATAGCTAGAATAGGTTTACATCCTTTGATTGCTTTATAGCTATAATAGATTTACATCCTTTGATTGCTTTATAGCTAGAATAGATGTACATCTTTGATTGCTTTATAGCTAGAATAGATTTACATTCTTTGATTGCTTTATAGCTAGAATAGATTTACATCCTTTGATTGCTTTATAGCTAGAATAGATTTACATCCTTTGATTGCTTTATAGCTAGAATACATTTACATCCTTGGATTGCTTTATAGCTAGAATAGATTTACATCCTTTGATTGCTTTATAGAGAGAATAGATTTACATCCTTTGATTGCTTTATAGCTAGAATAGATTTACATCCTTTGATTGCTTTATAGCTAGAATAGATTTACATCTTTTGATTGCTTTATAGCTAGAATAGGTTTACATCCTTTGATTGCTTTATAGCTAGAGAAGATTTACATCCTTTGATTGCTTTATAGCTAGAATAGATTTACATCCTTTGATTGCTTTATAGCTATAATAGATTTACATCCTTTGATTGCTTTATAGCTAGAATAGGTTTACATCCTTTGATTGCTTTATAGCTATAATAGATTTACATCCTTTGATTGCTTTATAGCTAGAATAGATGTACATCCTTTGATTGCTTTATAGCTAGAATAGATTTACATCCTTTGATTGCTTTATAGCTAGAATAGATTTACATCCTTGGATTGCTTTATAGCTATAATAGATTTACATCCTTTGATTGCTTTATAGCTAGAATAGATTTACATCCTTGGATTGCTTTATAGCTAGAATAGATTTACATCCTTTGATTGCTTTATAGAGAGAATAGATTTACATCCTTTGATTGCTTTATAGCTAGAATAGATTTACATCTTTTGATTGCTTTATAGCTAGAATAGATTTACATCCTCTGATTGCTTTTTAGCTAGAATAGATTTACATCCTTTGATTGCTTTATAGCTAGAATAGATTAACATCCTTGGATTGCTTTATAGCTAGAATAGATTTACATCCTTTGATTGCTTTATAGCTATAATAGATTTACATCCTTTGATTGCTTTATAGCTAGAATAGATTTACATCCTTTGATTGCTTTATAGCTAGAATAGATTTACATCCTTTGATTGCTTTATAGCTAGAATAGATTTACATCCTTTGATTGCTTTATAGCTAGAATAGATTTACATCCTTTGATTGCTTTATAGCTAGAATAGATTTACATCCTTTGATTGCTTTATAGCTAGAATAGATTTACATCCTTTGATTGCTTTATAGCTATAATAGATTTACATCCTTTGATTGCTTTATAGCTAGAATAGATTTACATCCTTTGATTGCTTTATAGCTAGAATAGATTTACATCCTTTGATTGCTTTATAGCTAGAATAGATTTACATCCTTTGATTGCTTTATAGCTAGAATCGATTTACATCCTTTGATTGCTTTATAGCTAGAATAGATTTACATCCTTTGATTGCTTTATAGCTAGAATAGATTTACATCCTTTGATTGCTTTATAGCTAGAATAGATTTACATCCTTTGATTGCTTTATAGCTAGAATAGATTTAAATCCGTTTCTTGCTTTATAGCTAGAATGAATTTACATCCGTTTCTTGCTTCATAGCTAGAATAGATTTACATCCTTTGATTGCTTTATAGCTAGAATCGATTTACATCCTTTGATTGCTTTATAGCTAGAGAAGATTTACATCCTTTGATTGCTTTATAGCTAGAATAGATTTACATCCTTTGATTGCTTTATAGCTAGAATAGATTAACATCCTTTGATTGCTTTATAGCTAGAATAGATTTACATCCTTTGATTGCTTTATAGCTAGAATAGATTTACATCCTTTGATTGCTTTATAGCTAGAATAGATTTACATCCTTTGATTGCTTTATAGCTAGAATAGATTTACATCCTTTGATTGCTTTATAGCTAGAGATAGATTTACATCCTTTGATTGCTTTATAGCTAGAATAGATTTACATCCTTTGATTGCTTTATAGCTAGAATAGATTTACATCCTTTGATTGCTTTATAGCTAGAATAGGTTTACATCCTTTGATTGCTTTATAGCTATAATAGATTTACATCCTTTGATTGCTTTATAGCTAGAATAGATGTACATCTTTGATTGCTTTATAGCTAGAATAGATTTACATCCTTTGATTGCTTTATAGCTAGAATAGATTTACATCCTTGGATTGCTTTATAGCTATAATAGATTTACATCCTTTGATTGCTTTATAGCTAGAATAGATTTACATCCTTGGATTGCTTTATAGCTAGAATAGATTTACATCCTTTGATTGCTTTATAGAGAGAATAGATTTACATCCTTTGATTGCTTTATAGCTAGAATAGATTTACATCCTTTGATTGCTTTATAGCTATAATAGATTTACATCCTTTGCTTGCTTTATAGCTAGAATAGATTTACATCCTTTGATTGCTTTATAGCTAGAATAGATTTACATCCTTTGATTGCTTTATAGCTAGAATAGATTTACATCCTTGGATTGCTTTATAGCTAGAATAGATTTACATCCTTTGATTGCTTTATAGAGAGAATAGATTTACATCCTTTGATTGCTTTATAGCTAGAATAGATTTACATCCTTTGATTGCTTTATAGCTAGAATAGATTTACATCCTTTGATTGCTTTATAGCTAGAATAGATTTACATCCTTTGATTGCTTTATAGCTAGAATAGATTTACATCTTTTGATTGCTTTATAGCTAGAATAGATTTACATCCTTTGATTGCTTTATAGCTAGAATAGATTTACATCCTTTGATTGCTTTATAGCTAGAATAGATTTACATCCTTTGATTGCTTTATAGCTAGAATAGGATTTACATCCTTTGATTGCTTTATAGCTAGAATAGATTTACATCCTTTGATTGCTTTATAGCTAGAATAGATTTACATCCTTTGATTGCTTTATAGCTAGAATAGATTTACATCCTTTGATTGCTTTATAGCTAGAATAGATTTACATCTTTTGATTGCTTTATAGCTAGAATAGATTTACATCCTTTGATTGCTTTATAGCTAGAATAGATTTACATCCTTTGATTGCTTTATAGCTAGAATAGATTTACATCCTTTGATTGCTTTATAGCTAGAATAGGTTTACATCCTTTGATTGCTTTATAGCTAGAATAGATTTACATCCTTTGATTGCTTTATAGCTAGAATAGATTTACATCCTTTGATTGCTTTATAGCTAGAATAGATTTACATCCTTTGATTGCTTTATAGCTAGAATAGATTTACATCCTTTGATTGCTTTATAGCTAGAATAGATTTACATCCTTTGATTGCTTTATAGCTAGAATAGATTTACATCCTTTGATTGCTTTATAGCTAGAATAGATTTACATCCTTTGATTGCTTTATAGCTAGAATAGATTTACATCTTTTGATTGCTTTATAGCTAGAATAGATTTACATCCTTTGATTGCTTTATAGCTAGAATAGATTTACATCCTTTGATTGCTTTATAGCTAGAATAGATTTACATCCTTTGATTGCTTTATAGCTAGAATAGATTTACATCCTTTGATTGCTTTAATGTATGAAAAAATTACTCTATTTTATTGCTTTATATCACATCTTTTTATTGCTTTATAGCTCGAACGAATTTGCATCGTTTTATTGCTGTAATACTGGAATGAATTTACACCCTTTTCTTGGTTTATAAATAGAATTAATTCGCACCGTTTTATTGTTTTATAGATAAAATGAATTTACATCCCTATGTTAGCCTTATATCTCAAACGATATAACAGCAATTTTAATGCTTCATATCTAGAATGACTTTAAAAAAATGTTATTGCTTCATGTCTAGATTGATGTTACAACAATGTTTTTGCTGTATAGCTAAAATGAATATACACCCATACATTGCTTATAGCTTGAATGAATGTAATATGTAGTGCTTTTTCGCTAATATAAATCTACAGCTTTTTATTGCTTTATAGCTTGAGGAATTTACATACTTTTATTCTTATATAGCTATAACTAATATAATCCCTTTATTGCGTTATGGCTAGAATGATATTTTAATAATTTTATTCCTTTATATCTAGAAAAATTACATCCTTTTATTGCGTTTTTGCTAAAATGAATTTCCATTGAATTATTGCATTATAGATTGAATGAATTCAATATTTTTATTTCTTTTTATCTAAAATACAATTACATCATTTTATTTCTTTTTATCTAAAATATAATTACACCCTGTTGTTTCTTTTTATCTAAAATATAATTATATTCTTTATTTCTTTTTATCTAAAATATAATTACCACCATTTTATTTCTTTTTGTCTAAAATATAATTACATCCTTTTATTTCTTTTTATCTAAAATATAATTACACCCTTTTATTTTTTATCTAAAATACAATTACATGCTTTTATTTCTTTTTATCTTAAATATAATTGCATTCTTTTATTTCTTTTTATCTACAATATAATTACACCCTTTTATTTTTTTACCTAAAATATATTTACACCCTGTTATTTTTTTACCTAAAATATCATTACATCCTATTGTTTCTTTTTATCTAAAATATAATTACATCCTATTGTTTCTTTTTATCTAAAATATAATTACATCCTTTTGTTTCTTTTTATCTAAAATATAATTACATCCTTTTGTTTCTTATTATCTAATATATAATTACAACCTTTTGTTTCTTTTTATCTAAAATATAATTACATCCTTTTGTTTCTTTTATCTAATATATAATTATATGCTTTTATTTCTTATTATCTAAAATATAATTACATCCTTTTATTTTTTTTTATCTAAAATATAATTACATCCTTTTGTTTCTTATTATCTAAAATACAATGACATCCTTTTATTTTTTTATCTAAAATATAATTACATCCTTTTATTTCTTTTTATCAAAATATAATTACATCCTTTTGTTGCGTTTTAGCTAAAATATAATTACATCCTTTTGTTTCTTTTTATCTAAAATATAATTACATTCTTTTATTTCTTTTTATCTAAAATATGATTACATCCTTTTATTTCTTTTAATCTAAAATATAATTACATCCTTTTATTTCTTTTTATCTAAAATATGATTACATGCTTTTATTTCTTTTAATCTAAAATATAATTATATCCTTTTATTTCTTTTTCATCTAAAATATAATTACATCCTTTTGTTTCTTTTTATCTAAAATATAATTACATTCTTTTATTTCTTTTTATCTAAAATATGATTACATGCTTTTATTTCTTTTAATCTAAAATATAATTACATCCTTTTATTTCTTTTTCATCTAAAATATAATTACAACCTTTTGTTTCTTATTATCTAAAATATAATTACATCCTTTTATTTCTTTTTATCTAAAATATAATTACACCCTTTTATTTCTTTTTATATGTAATATAATTACATCCTTTTATTAATTTTTATCTAAAATATAGTTACATCCTTTTACTTCTTTTTATCTAAAATATAATTACATCCTTTTATTTCTTTTTATCTAAAATATAATTACATCCTTTTATTTCTTTTTATCTAAAATATAATTACATCCTTTTATTTCTTTTTATCTAAAATATGTTTATACCCTTTTATTTCTTTTCATCTAAAATATAATTACATCCTTTTATTTCTTTTTATCTAAAATATGATTACATCCTTTTATTTCTTATTATCTAAAATATAATTACACCCTTTTATTTCTTTTTATCTAAAATATGATTACATCCTTTTGTTTCTTTTTATTTAAAATATAATTACATCCTTTTATATCTTTTTATCTAAAATATAATTATATCCTTTTATTTCTTTTTATCTAAAATATAATTACATCCTTTTATTTCTTTTTATCTAAAATATGATTACATCCTTTTGTTTCTTTTTATTTAAAATATAATTACATCCTTTTATATCTTTTTATCTTAAATATAATTATATCCTTTTATTTCTTTTTATCTAAAATATAATTACATCCTTTTATTTCTTTTTATCTAAAATATTATTACATCCTTTTAATTCTTTTTTATCTAAAATATAATTACATCCTTTTATTTCTTTTTATCTAAAATATAATTACACCCTTTTATTTCTTTTTATCTAAAATATAATTACATCCTTTTATTTCTTTTTATCTTAAATATAATTACATCCTTTTGTTTCTTATTATCTAATATATAATTACATCCTTTTATTTCTTTTTATCTACAATATAATTACATCCTTTTATTTCTTTTTCATCTAAAATATAATTACATCCTTTTGTTTCTTATCTAAAATATAATTACATCCTTTTATTTCTTTTTATCTAAAATATAATTAAATCCTTTGTTTCTTATTATCTAAAATATAATTACATCCTTTTATTTTTTTCATCTAAAATATAATTACATCTTTTTATTTCTTTTGATCTAAAACATAATTACATCCTTTTATTTCTTTTTATCTAAAATATAATTACACACTTTTATTTCTTTTTATCTAAAATATAATTACATCCTTTTATTTCTTTTTATCTAAAATATAATTACATCCTTTTGTTTCTTATCATCTAAAATATAATTACATCCTTTTTTTTCATCTTAAATATAATTACATCTTTTTATTTCTTTTCATCTAAAATATAATTACATCCTTTTTATTTCTTTTTATCTAAAATATAATTACATCCTTTTGTTACTTATTATCTTAAATATAATTAAATCTTTTTATTTATTTTATCTAAAATATAATTACATCCTTTTATTTTTATCTACAATGTAATTACATCCTTTTATTTCTTTTTATCTAAAATATAATTACACTCTTTTATTCTTTTTACCTAAAATATAATTAAATCCTTTTGTTTCTTTTAAAATATAATTACATCCTTTTTAAAATATAATTACATCCTTTTATTGTCTCATACCTCAAACGAAGAAAATATTTATCATATTTCTTAGAAGAATACGCTGCTTTATATTTGCATGAGAAAAACATATTGTTTTTTTTTTGCTTGAACATTAGAAATTATACGCCAGCAGAAATAATAAGCTTACAACTAATTACAGTAATTCTGTATTACTTATTTTGGCAGATTATAAAAAAGTCAGTTAATTTACAAAGATATTTATACAAATTTTCATCTTATCCTTTGAATTTATAAAGCACGTAACATGTTTAACTAATTCCGATTATGCAAGATTCAATCTTGGGTATTAACATCGCAATTGTAATTGCCTTGTAATGTGTACACTGCTCATTTGTATTATAATACCAATCCGAAGCTACCGAAATCAAGGTCTGTAAACTGCAAATATACGGCACGCATATTAGGCAAATCAAGCAGAACGTGTCGAACAATCAGACTGTCGATAATGAATAAGAGCTTTTAGATAAAAAGATAAATACCTTTGTTTAAATATATTGTAAACAAAAAATAACGAACACAATTTATATTAAAATTTAACTTTATTCATTTTTAAATAAAAATAAAAGAAAAGAAATGTTTATTTATTTTCGAAGTGTTATCTTCATAGTTTTTGTTTCACCAACACGTTCCTCTGACCTTCTTCAGGTCGCGACGAGATAGGAATGCTTAGTCTTTTTACTGTATCCGCAGTAATTACAGCCTTCCATCGTTGTTGTCTCACCACATTTTGGTCAATTAATCCTTTGGCCTGCTTTGGGTAGGATTGAAACCGCTATCTTCAGACAATGCTCACCTAGAACCGTAACGATTCAACGTCTCTATCAACTGAAGTTTAGATCGTTTGGTCATTTAAAACTAAGTTTTATGTCTTATCTGGTCTTTCATCGTCGAGTCCGTACCAAATGGTATTATATATTATTTTTATTGGAATCCTTGGAGATGAGCAATTTGTATATTTATTTATTTATTTATTTGCGGACTGTTATCCTCATCTTCATAGTTGTAATTGTCTCACCACGTCCGCAAATAAATAAATATTCAAACTACTCATATCAAAGGATTCCAAGATAAAATAATTTATAAAATTAGAAATGATTTTTTAATTAACTTTTATGTTTTCGCGTCGAGGTTTATGATGGATTCCAAAGACTAAAATTTGTTTATTTTGAATTCTAATAATGTGAAAACAATTTATACATATTTTTTTAAATGAAAACAAATAAAAACAAGCGGTATTAAAGTGTATACACGCATGTGCACATATACATACATAGTTATATGTATATATATGTATATATATATATATATTTACATCTATATATGTGTATATCTAATATTAACATGTATATACATATATGTATTTACATCTATATATGTGTATATCTAATATTAACATGTATATATACTGCGTGTCAAATTATTAACGAGATAACATTTTTTTACCAGTTTCAGAAACTTACCGGTCGTTTTGTATAAAAAAACAATGCTGACCTGCGCGTACTGTGGAATTCTCGTACTGTTCCACGCAATGTAAACAACTTGCCATTGTAATTGCTGAATCCACGCTATTTGAGGTGTGCAAAATTATTAACTAGGCAGTTTTTTCGTCAATAAAAAGGGTCATAAAGGTGGTTTGAGTAGTTTTGAAAAGAATACTATTACAGAACAGCAGCAAACGGTAAAACTCCTCTAAAAATATCGAAAATGATAGGAAGGTACCATGAAACTGTAAATAAAGTTGTCAAGGACCCTACAAAGGTACGTAAGAGAGCGGATAAAAATAAATCTGGAGTTATTTCACGCCGTTTTCTACTCCAAATTAAACGCGAAGTTGTTAAGAATCCTTGGCAGGCAAGTCGAGAAGTCTTTGACGTAGCCGGATGTAAGAATCTCTCAAAAAGTACTCGATGTCGCCTTCTGAAAGAAGTGGAAAAGTCTGTTAAGCTTGTGCCAAAGCCTCCATTAAAGCAACATCACATACGAAACTGATTGAAATGGGCAAAGGACAACATGAAAACGGATTTTTCCAAAGTTTTGTTCACGGATGAAGTGCGTGCCACTCTTGATGGCCCAGATGGCTGGAGCAAGGGATGGGTCTTGGGTGGGCGACATCGTCATCACCGTTTAAGGAGCCAACAAGGTGGTGGTGGGATAATGATTTGGGCTGGGGTTATCGGAGGTACATTAGTTGGCTCGTGGAGAGTCACAGAAGGTGTAGAAATGACGTCAAATGTTTGCATAGCTTTTCTGAAGGAGCACTTTAAACCATTGCTGAAGAAGCAACATCCAGTTGACATCCAGAAGGAACATTCTTTTTATGCAGGATAAATCACCCTCGCATGATGCAAACATAAGCGAAAAGCATTTGCAACAACGGGTGTTCTCTGGGCTACGGAAGATGGAGTGGCCTGTGAATTCACCAGATTTGAACTAAACTGAGAACCTTTGGAGTATCATGAAGCGACGCCTCTATGCAAGTCGACGCCACTTTAAGAGCAAAGATGAGTTGTGGGATGCTCTCCAAGAGGTATCGTTAGGAATAACTGTTGACGAAATCACAAATTTGACTAATTCTGTGGACCAACGTCTTTTACACGTCATTCATAAATAAGGATCTCATATCCCCTACTAATTATGTGAACGTAGAAATTGCTATGAATTTATTGTGTTCTAAGCATTTTCCTAGTTCATTTAATGTTTAAAAATTATTTCAATAAACAAGTCATGTGTATATTGTGTTTTTCTTAACCTCCCTAATAACTTGATACTTGTACACTGCAATCAACAGATATTCATATCTTCTGCAATAGTATCACTAATACTGCTTTAAATACTTTTATTTTCAGACTGGAGTAGCGGAATAGTATTGTAAGCACTTTCTCAAAGTTTCACGGATGTTTCTTAACTCATTCCTTAAATATTAAAAAAAAAGTAAACGCATTAATAATTTGATGCGCAGTGTATGTACATATGTATATAATGTATATATACATACGTATATAATATTAAAATGTATATATACGTATATATTATTAGTATATACATATGCATATTTATAACATTAGTTTGCACGCATATGTATATTCATAATATGTGTATGTATATATTAGTATGTATATACATATGCATATAATATCAATATGTATATATGTATATATATATATTTGTACGCATATATATTAATATGTATATATATTTATGTATATAGCATAAATGTTTGTATGTATCTCTACATATTAATACGATAGCGCGTGTGTTATTTTCTGTGTCACGCTTACATCCGGCTCGTATAATTGTTACGTTCTTCAATTTCTTGTAATAAACAAGCTTACTAAGAATTCTTCACAAGTTTTCGTTTCGGTTTCCATTATAGCTGAGGGCACTCAAGTCCTTTAAATTTTTTTATAAATAATTTTACAAAGAATTCTTCCTAATTTTGATCTCGATTTCGATTATAGCTGATGGCATTTTAATCATTCTTTTTTTATAAATAATTTTACCAAGAATTCCTCATAAGTTTTGGTTTCGGTTTCGGTTTCGAATCTAGCTAATGACAATCAAATAATCATTTTTTTCCAAAATATTCTATCAAGAAATCTTCATAAGTCTTGGATTCAGTGTCCATTTTAGTTGATCTTAGTAATCTATTTTTGTTATAAATATTTTTATCAGGAATTCTTCATAAGTTTTTGTTTCGGTTTCGATTATAGCTGAAGGAACCAAAGTTCTCTAACTCTCTCACTCTCTCTCTCTCTCTCTCTCTCTCTCTATATATATATATATATATATATATATATATATATATATATATATATATTCATAAGTGTTGGATTCACTTTCGATTCAAGCTGATGAAGTCAAGTAATATAGATATATATTTTTTTTTTTGAAATTACAACTATATAAAATATATAAAAATCGAAAGAACATTAACTCAATAATAATACGTACGAAGACTGCAATCATCTAAATATCGTATTGAAACGTATTTTACCACCTGGCTACGCCGGGCGTCCCTACTATCTTGGATAAATCCTTTTGCAGTTTTAACAAAATAGCTACAATAATACCATTTACGCTGAATACCTTCAGAATTCCAACATCAATATATTACATGTGAATTAGTTCTCTGTGGAATGTCCACAGGTTTCCTTAGTATAATATTAATCTGTATAGATACTACTTTGTTTTGAATAAAAAAGAGCAGAAAATAGTTTTAAAAATTATCTTTGCTGAAAGAAAAGCAATTTATCTTGTCTTTTGTAACGTTTATTTATTGTGTCCTAGCAGGTCTCCCGGCGTGAGTAGCAGACAAAAATCTTTTTTTACAAATTAAGGTCCGAAGTCCATTGGAGGATTAGGGGTTTCGAATGGACGATAGTCACCGGTACAACAGCGTAATAATTTTTAGTGTTAAAAATTGGGTATAATTTGAGCATTAAAAGGGACGGCTCAACAAGAACTTGTATACATTGGATTTGAAGACGATCATGTAGTAGTCAGCCGCAAAACAGACCAGCGGAACAGAGTTCCACAGACGCGCAACTCCAGGAAAGAAACTTTATTCCTGGAATCTGCGTTTAGATTTATATACAGTTAAAGAACCGTGAAAGTTGTTGATAGTGGTTGTAGAAAATCGAGTTTTGTTTGTGAAAGGGTGTCAGGAAGAGACCATAGATTGAAGCTTAGATGAGCACTAGCCATGAAAATAACGCTAGAGCAGAGACATACTCGCAACGTCTCTACTGTGGAAAAAAGCTGCAGAGAAAAGAAATGGTCATCACCTACTAGGTTTCAACGCCAGGTTTGTAACTTTGTCAAAGCAGGATGGGGCGCTTTTAGCAGCTCCTACCCTGATGTGGTAAGAATATTTAATCCTAGGAGGCACTTGACTCTTACACAGGTTGATAATTGTATCCGCAGTGAGATATATACTTGAGAGGTAGAAAGATTCAACAATTTTTCCGGCGATCTTGGCTAAGGATTTGATTTATGTCTTCCATTTCAGATCAGGAGTGAAGGTCAGTTTTAGAAGCTTTTCCAAAACGTGATCGAGTCATTTCAATTGCAGCCAGATGTGGGTCATAGCATTAATATTGGAAAGAGAGAAGCATTGAAATCAACCATTTTCCCCATTGCAACACGTGATCACGACCAGAAGAGAAAGAATAAAAGAGATCTTGATTATTACCGACCCTTGAAGTGTTGCCATAGATGGGTTTGTCGTCTACACATGATTTAAGAATGTAAGTTGGCAGATTAGGGAGAGAGTTTATCCTAGGATGAAACTCTGAGAGACGCCAGCGTTGATACTATAAAATATCTGTTCATTTACGACTACTTATATACACCTATCAGATAGAATGGATTTAATAATTGAAATTGCATTTCCAACTATGTAAAGTATACCTTCATGTCATACCTATCATACGCCTTTGATATGTCAGGAGCAATTGTTCTAAAAATGAAACCCTTATCGAAAAATTGATAAATACTGTGTGATATTACAGTTAGTATATCAGCTGTAGATCTAGGGGAACGGAAACTATATTGGATATCACTGAGTAGGTTGTTTTTGCTGAGGTGCTTGAATAGTTCTCTGTTATTCAGAAGTTCCAGCAACTTATTCATGACGCATAGAAGACTGCTTGATCTGTACTAAGTAGCAAACGACTGATTTCCAGAAGTTTTTAATATGGTGCAGACTGATGACTTTTTCCAAGGTTTTTGAAAAGAATTTCTCCTTAACACAACTTTTAAACAGCTTTGTAAGTATGGGAGCTACTCCTGGTTTAAGATTTTTTAGCACTATAATTGAAATGCCTTCAGGCCCAGTTGCTTTAATGGAATCAATATTTTGCATAAGTTTGGCAACTTCATACATAGATTTTTGTATGTCACATTGCGTGTTTTCAGTAACAGTCGGGAATATGAGAGGTAATCGGTCCTAGTCGCATAGGGTAGACTTTGTTGGAAATAATTAGCAAATATTTGTGCGTTGTCAGATGCTGAAGAAATTACCATAGGTCTATTGATGATAGTTGCTTTAGAGGACATGCCTCTGTTCAGGACTCTGTTTCGCCAAAACTCATTGGAACCAAGCCAATTACTTTAGATTTGATGAACTCTGCATACGATTCTCTCGTTCTTTATTACTCTTTAGTAGTGGTTGCTGGCAGTCATTAATGCAGCTTTAGTTTCAGAGCATCAATTTCGTCGGAAGCAATGAAAATAGAGGATTCTGTGTGCAGTGACAGCAACACATTCTGAAGTGACTCACAGCTGACTATTAGGTTTTTGCTGGTATTTCTTGCAATATATAGAGCGTTCTATACCAATAGTAAACCAGTCAGATAAGTCTGATACGATAGAGAAAACGTTCTTGTTAAACATGGAACACAAAGGAAGTATATCTAATATAAGTGTATGAAAGCTATACCAGTCAACCGTAGAATATCGATACACTGTACGATGGAGAGTTACATCCGTACTTATTACATTTTGTTATTATCCTAACTAAGACAACCTAGTAATTGGAAGATCCTAGTGGAGACAGAACAAGATGAGCACAGTTTAGAGCAAATTGCGAGAAAATTTTCTAGAATACTTGTATACTGTCCGCCATTGTCAAGCAAACTCGTGGGTTCGTGAACAATCTGTGTTAGTTTATAAGAAATATCATAATCATCCGTTGAAGATGCTAGAAATTCAGCAATGCTGAATAGATATCGCCTTGTGGTGAACATTGAAGTGTCCAGAGGCATGTATGTTAAATATGACATAATAATTAAGAATTTTTATTATTTATTATTATAGATTAAATTCTATAACCAATATTATATAATACCTCTGAGCCACGCACATGCGCATATAAATAGTTCAAACTAACGTTGTTTAACTAACGAATGTCGCTTTGTGCATGCAACGAGTTTTAGTGGACTACTCCTTCCAAGGTTAGCTGTTTTTTTTGTTTTTATTTTCATGCCTGAGCAACAACGTTTGTCGAGTAAAAACCAAATGGAAAGTATGCTACAAGTCAAAATACTCTATATATTAAATTTAAAGTTGTGTAGATCAAATATAAGGAGAGAGTAGTTTAGTAGAAACTTTTCGCACACACAGATCAGTTTATATATATATATATATATATATATATATATATATATGAACAAATGATTAATAAAACATGTTAAAAGGCATCTTGAAAAAGAGTTAAAAACATATTTAATTTTAAAAAGGAAGCACAAGATAAGTAGATAGTCCTTATCTTACTTATCTTGTGCTTCCTTTTCAAAATTAAATATGCTTTTAACTCTTTTTCAAGATGTCTTTTAACATGTTTTATCAATCATTTGTTCATATCATAAGCTCTATTTCCTTTTCGGAACTGAACTCATTTTTTCCCATGTGAGTTTGACCATAATAGGATTAAAAATCAAGACATTACATGCAAATGTAATGTGCACAAACTGCAGCACAGGATCTGAGGTATGCTATAGGCCTATTAGCCTTACACTTCCTCGATAACCGTACATTCCTATATTTTTCCGGTGAGAGTTCACTGCCAAAATCGATAAGATTCAATGGAAGTTGCAACATCTTTTCTATCTATTAGATTCCTCCTTTTCCCGCTTCCCATTTTTTATCTTCTTTCCCTGATTTATACTTTCTGTTTTTACCCTAAATAAAATAAAAAGAAAAAATATAAAAAGAAAACGCGATTACTATTATTGTTTTCTTTTTGCTTTTTTTAGTTAATGTAAGACGCAACCTGCGGGACTAACCAGTTCTTACTTCCGGTTTTAACGACTCCAACCTTGAAATATAACTATACCTTTATTTATTATTGCTTGCAACTAAACATTTGTTTTTACGCAAAGATTACAACGAAACAATATCGTGAATTCACTCGCATTACACTTAAATTAAAATTAAAACAAATAAATTCATTCAGAATTCGAGAAAACAAAAAAAATTCTTTTAGAATTAGAATTCGTTCACTGCGGAATTGATATTTGACCTAATTCACTTTTTAGTTAACTCATCAGGTTTTTTTCGTTTTCTTTTTCGCTTTCGCCTCAATGATTCGAGTTCGAGCCCCCCACCCTCAAACTTTTTTGGGATTTTTCAAACACCCGGGCACCGCCAGACTGTTCGTATTGCATCACGTTCATTTTTTTTAATTGTTTTTTTTTTAGGATTTTTCTTGATAGTTTTAACATTGCTTGTTTTTATAATATTTAAACAGGCTTATTACTTTGCTTTTCTTTCATTTTACCACCCCCAACCACACACGCATCTAAAAACCCGGGCAACGCCGGGTACCCATCGCTAGCAATGAAATAAAACAAATCACCTAATAAGAAATCATAAAAAGTGAATGAGTAATTAACGATAGTTTACTTATCGAATATGTTTGATAGCCTTTATGTAGTCGCTTTCATATCCATGACTACGGATTTTAAGGAGTTCATCTTATTAGTTTTTAAATGGAAATACTAGGCTTAAAATATGATGATGAATTTTGAAGTTAAATTACTCAGTTGTGAAGGGATGTTTCGGAAACAAACAATATTTTTAATGGACTTAAATACAGGGTGGTTAAAAAATAATGATTTTATTTCAGCATCAAATATTTCATAAGTAAATGTGTTATTCAGAATGATAGAATGGGTGTTTAAAAGATTAGATTTCTCAGTTTTCTATGTTTGTCACGTGACTCATGTGTCTGGCAGTGACAGCAAAAAATGGTGACTTGTTACCAGAAGTATTTTTGCGTTATTAGGTTCGCAAAAAAAAAAAAAAAAAATCTGTGATTACAGTGGCGAATGCATTCGGAGTGGAATTCAATTGCGATTCCCCTTCAAAGAATGTCCGAATGGTAGTTTAAGCAGTTTGAGAAGAGCGAATGTCTGTGTAAAGGCAAAAAGTCCCGCGAACTTCAGAAGAAGATGTATTGAGAATTCGTGCTATGTTTACTCGGAGCACAAGGAAATCCACACGCAATGCAAATCGTTAATTGGCAATTTCTCGACCCACGATATGGCGTGTGTTTAAAAAACGGTTGCAATTGAAACCGTAAAGATTGCAGCTTACTTTGTGCGCTTAAAAACAATGACTAACTTCGACGAATAGAATATTGCAACCAGATGCTGCAAATGATGAAGGGTGATGAAAATTCTAGTTTAGTGTTAATTTTCAATAATGAAGCCCCTTTCCATCTAAATGATAAAATCAACTAACACAATGCGCGAATTTGGGGAGCCGAAAACCCATAAGAATTTTTTCAACATAAAAAAAGATTCTCCTAAAGTAAACGTTCTGTGCTGTACTTGCAACAAGGTTTCTAACTCTGTTACAAAGCAAGGATATAATGATGTGTTACGAAATTATGATTAAAGCTATCTATCCATAAAATGATTGTCCCTTTAATTAATATTGGCAATGATATCAAAGATCATAAATTACATCAATATTGTTTTATGTATATTCGCTTTTAATAAAATTAACGTCACTAACTTTACTATATTTCGATACTGTGTATATTTTGTTGTTTTTTTATGTTAATTCGATTAAAGAGTAGTGAAATCAGCGTCGCGGTGACGATGGTCCGGCTCCCTAGTCTGCCACGACTCATACTGGCAAGTGAAAAAAAAATGAAAGACGTTATGAAACGTGGAAACAAAGAAATATAGAAACCATGAACGTAAAATACAGATGGTATTTTATTGGGAAATAATACACCATATGGAAAAGGCTATAAAGAAATATAAGACACAATCACATTGACACGGCGGTTCTCGCCAGATCACCGAAGTTAAGCAACGTTGAGCCTGACCATACCAGATGGGTGACCATTTGGGAAGGCGAGCTGCTGCATGTACCGCTGAGTAAAAGAGCAGATTGAGAAACTGGCGCGGTCTATCCTTCTCTCGGGGGTAGATGGGACTCTCTTAAGCCGTGGTAGGCACCCCATATAGAAATGGCGTCACGATAAAATATACCCTTGATAGCCCTGCTGAAGTATCAAGTATTCAGCTACCGACAAGATTTGAATTACACTACAAACTCGTGTAGTGAGTTCAATCTCGGCTACGGTCACGTTGGATGGATGGATGACGGAAAGAGCTGTTGAAATAGATAATGCTGGTGTTGTTGTTGATGATGATTTGGTCAGGATTAAAGAGCATCTCTATTTGTTGCGAAAATGTTGGAAAATTGCCGCAAGGATAGATCTCTATACAACAAGTAGTATAAAATAGCTGCCTTAGATAACGATGATTGTGTTGCTGCGCGTTGTAGATGTAGGAAAAGAAAGTACGTGTAAACAAAATACGATTTTATATTGCCTACATGCCGATACTAGACCGTGGCGTAATTTTTCAGTTAACGGACTTGCATTTCGTAGCCTCGACTAGACACAGAATTCTTCTCTTCATACGGACCGAAAACCTCCAGAAAAATATCAGCAATTCGAAAATTTAGATGAATAATTATTTTTAATTCAAACAAATTCAAGATTAACTATTTCACTTCATTGATAACTTTAATCTGATCTTACAATCTGTTTCAGGGTTACAAGAAACGTTGGATTCCATTGAGTTCGTGTTAGTTTGAATCAGAAACAAATTAATTTGCAAACCATGTCGATTAAAATATACGATAAACTCTCAAATTTGTTGCTTTACGGTGGCTATCTCTAACTGTTGCCTCCTTTCTCTCCGTGTAACTCTATCTTAGTTATTGCTTACATAATGATTCACTTCCAAAATTTCTAGAAATTTTTCAAGTACTGCGAAATTAAAATAAAAGTCGGTAATATTGTGGGAATTCGCATCTGAAACATAAACAACATAATTTACTAGAAAACATTATACCAATAATTTTCATTCATAATAAATTATTTTAAAACTATTTCGTTTTATTTTGTTTGAAAGATTATTGATGTGGTTTTACTCACACGTCTGTATCATTAGTAGTATAAGTATCTTCACTTGGTTTTTGTTTTATGTTTGATTAGTTTCTTTATTAATCGTATTAACGATAGTTTACTTATCGAATATGTTCGCTATTATATTAGGCTGAAAATTTCTTTTATTACTTCCGTTTCCCTTTTATCAATCCGATTGCATATAAACTGAATACGAACACATCGATGTGGGATGAACTGTTGTTTAACCTATCAATCATTGTTCGTTTTCTCCACTCTTTGCTGATGTGTATGCATGGATTACAGTTTAATATTATGTCAGGGGACCCGTGAGAAGTTACGATACCCTAGAGACCTTTGGAGAAAGCTAGAAAGATAAAATTTAAAAATACTTATATATATATATATATATATATATATATATATATATATATATATATATATATATATATATATATATGAAACTAAACTAAAAAAAACGCGCGTTCACTCGTGGTCTTACAATTCATCATTAACGTAATTGGGTTTGTATTACTGTACACATAGATTCGAAAAAGTTGTCAAAAAACAAATATATAACAAATAAATGTTATCAAAGGCAAGATAAGTTACTTTTCTACCAAATATTTTTCGTGTTTTTATTCAATGTAACATGTTTATTCAGCTCGAAAAACATACAGTGTTTACCGATGTATTCGAAAATTCAAGATGGCGTCTGATTCTCTCTTTAACACGGTAAGTTTGGGATAAGGTGTTATAAATAAAAAAACTATACAAAATACTATTAAAAACCCGCCGAATATATGTCAACCTATGTCACGGTAACATATATTGAGCGAGTTTTTAACAGTATTTTATCCGGTTTTGTATTTATAACACCTTATCCCAAACTTACCGTGTTAAAGAGAGAATCAGACGCCATCTGGAATTTTCGAATACATCGGTAAACACTGTATGTATTTTGAGCTGAATAAACATGTTACATTGAATAAAAACACGAAAAATATATCCAGTTTGGTAGAAAAGTAACTTATCTTGCCTTTGATAACATTTATTTGTTATATATTTGTTTTTTGACAACTTTTTCGAATCTATGTGTACAGTAATACAAACCCACGTATTTTAACAAACTGAAAATATGGATATAAAAAAATGATTTTGCATGTTATTTTTGTTATGTGGTGAAATAATCTTAAATAAGAAACATGATTTTTTCTTTAGGTTAATTATTTTTTTACTGGGCAATATTTCATGAATTTATTAAAAATATTGTTTTTGATTTTGAAAAAATATTGTGGTTCATTTTGATTAAAAAATATTCATTTTGATTAAAAAAAAAATATTGTTCATTTTGATTAAAAAATATTCATTTTGATTTAAAAAAAATATTGTTCATTTTGATAAAAAAAATTCATTTTGATTAAAAAATATTCATTTTGATTTTTAAAAAATTCATTTTGATTAAAAAAAAATCATTTTGATTTAAAAAATATTGTTCATTTTGATTAAAAAATAGTTTAATTTTAATATTTGTTTATTGTCTTAACTCATATCAAATGTTTTGCTTGTGTTCTGCTTCAAATATTCATAATCTTACATGCATAATTTTCATTTAATTATATTAAATAAAGTTCAAGTTTATTTCAAATCAAATCGTGTTCCTTCACTTTTTTAAAATGTAATTTATAAGTAATTAAAGAACGCATTCTAATCTTTAAAATCTATAATACAACGAAATATTCAATTGCTTATAATATACTTAAACAAACAACTTGTGTTTTTTTTATTATTTTTTTTTATTATTAATATTAGATGAGTTTCAGTATAAATCATCGTGTTCTTTCCTTATTTCTTTATTTTAATCCGATTTTGAAGTTTTGTAACGCTGTCTGTAAAAATTACTGTTCATTATTGATAGTCTAAGAGTTCCACATATTTTGCTTTTTGGGACCTCGGCGATGACGTCAGTTTTTCAGCTGGCCGGCCATCTTTATAACGAAGGCCACGGTTAAAGTCGCATCTATGGGATGAATATTCTTTATA
Source organism: Euprymna scolopes (assembly GCF_053919585.1). Taxonomy (NCBI): domain Eukaryota; kingdom Metazoa; phylum Mollusca; class Cephalopoda; order Sepiida; family Sepiolidae; genus Euprymna; species Euprymna scolopes. The sequence continues at coordinate 67,440,948 of NC_136501.1, forward strand.
AATGTAATACTATATATTTATAAAAATTACAACCAACCCGATTTCTGGATTATACATGATGTAGAGTGATGATGAATTTTCCATTCATATGCTTTTTAATGTCCTTAAATTGTATCTGATAGTGACGTGTCATTTTTATAGCTTTTGTAATAGTGAAATAAAATTATTTTTATTAATACCAGCTGTGTCTATGGTATTATATTAGGTTGAAAAACTTTCTTTATCACTTCCGTTTTCTTCTTATTAATCATATTGCATAGAAACCGAATACTTAATACTATTGCATATAAACCGAATAATAGTTGCTAATACTTCGAGGTATATTTTCACTTTGATTGAGTGTATCTGTCTAGGTACTTTTAAAAAAGATGCTTACCACTTTGCACTCTACCCCCAATACCCCCAAAATCTATTTTCTAACCTTTTTTACTTTCTTTTTTCTACAATTTTCTAACTCTGTCATGTAATATACCACTGCAATCATAGGCATGACACAAAATAATATATGATAATGAGACCCCAATTTGAACAATATGGGATCATACCATAATTAGTCATGCTCCTACATCCACCCTGTCTCAAATTTGTAGTACCTGTTATAGGTGAAATAAAATGAATCAATAACAAACCATTTACAAAATATTCAACTACAAAACAAACCAATTTACGAACAATATGTAGACAAAATAGAATTTATTAAATATTTCGAAATTTTAACAATTTGAAACAACATTTTATGAAAATTAATAGATTTGCCATGAGATTTTTAATACCACATGAATTATTTCCCTTGAATGAATATACTAAAATTGATGACTGATTAAGGCGTATATAATTATTGCTCTGGATTTCAAGAAAGTAAAATGATAAATGGATATAGTGGCAGAAGGATTCATTAGCATTTCTTAGCAGAGTGTAGCTGTTGTAATCTATTTATATCTTTTTCTTTAATTTTACTTGAGTCAAATTCTCAGAAATCAAAGGGTCCAAGCCTAGTGGCTAACACTTGATCTCTTTATGAGATATATAGATATTCGATTGTTCCATTAAATCTTCTTAACCTTTCAAACATAAGGTAGTAAAAAAGTAAAGAATAATATTTTACTTTACCCAATTGACCATTTAAATATGTTATTATAAATTTTTATTGTGGTCAATGGTCTTACTGGGTTCCAAAACAAGACTTTCTCTTGCCTGTAGTTGTATTCAGTTTAGTTCCGTTTCTATAGGGAACATCACGTGGATTATTATTCGTCAGATAAGTTACTGTGTGTTGGCCATACGATGAGAACTTATTTGAGTCCCGATACTATATAATTTTGAATATTTTGTCATGGGTTACTTATAGATAAAAGTATCCTCATGCCAGGTTGTTATTACAAATCCCAATACAGAAAGATGTTACACACTTTAGGACATTATTTAATAGGCATTCAAGTTGTCTCTTATTTCTGCCATAATTAAGGTTTTTCATATAAATGACATTTAATTTTGAAAATTGAAATTTTTTTGTGGATTTGAAGGAAGTCCATTTGTTTGATTCGTATTAAGAAAAGGTTACCGCCTACTTAGCATTACCGTGATTATGATAACAACAAATGTACTGTGAATAAACCTAAGCTTTTTTCTTTTTCTCTCTGCCATTTCTATTTGTATATACTATACTAAGCAACACACTTGGGTGATTGCACATTGCAATTTTTTATACCTTAGTAATAGTTGCTTATAACTTCACAACCATTTACCCACAGCACATCGCATGAAGATATTAAATCCCCTACTTTTTTCTACTTATCATATTTCCCAACCCTATAAACTAATTTACATTTGCCATCATGGGTATGACACAAAAACATTTGGTGATGAGACCTGAATTCAGAAGCATTGGCAAATGTGGATTCATCCCTAAAGTGTTTTATTCCCATGTCTACCTTGACCCAAAGTTTTGGTCCCCGTTATTGTTGTATCTATGTCTAAAATATAATTTTGTCAATTACAAACTATTTATTTACTAAATATACGAACACAAAATTAATTTATAAACCATCTGTATTTTGTATCTAAACCTTTTCCCAACATGACCAAGTTCTCTCGCTTTTACCTTCCTTTCCGTTCACTCAACTTCTTATGGGACAGACATCCAGTAGTGAGATATCAATTTGACCATTGTAAAATGTAAGGATTTTCATTACTGTTTTACTCTCACATTTACTCTGGCCCAAAATGCATGCCATAGTTACACTAATGGTTTAAATATAAGTTATCAAATGATTTTTTATACATAACAGAATCTATTAAATCTTTCAACTTGTTAATAACTTAAAGCATAAATTTTAGCAGGTTATACTAATCTACACAATAAAGGCATCTTTGAAATCGTTTTTTTTTGCAGGCAAGATTCGTCGGCACTGCGCACTTATTTTTGTTACGTCACAATGTTGACCCATTCTATGTATGCCAGTCTACAGATGTTTAATTTCACTGAACTAACGAGAATCGATGTGTATAATTATTCCACGATTATGTAGAATTAAGTATGATTCAAAGCAGTCAATATAATTAATACATTTTAGATTGGTGTTCAGTGTTAAATAACAGTAAAAGGGTTGATATGCGGGAAAACAGATGAAGTAAACAAAATACGAACATTTTCAGTGATGTGTTGTTATTGTTTACTGGACAACACATTGTCTCTTGTATGAAGTATTTGTGACTGCTTCAAGACACATTCATCTCACGATAACCCATTTGTAAAACGGGAAACGTCCAGATTCGGGAGACATTACCGTATAATATAAAATCCAATTGTCCATTGATTAATCAGTAAATATGACCCTATGGGGAAATAGAATGTTTACCAGATAAAAGCATTTTCACTGAAAACGAAATCTATACGAGTGAGTTGGATTCGGGTTTATAACGAGGTCTCCCTATTGCGAAACAAGAAAAGATGAGAGATGCTGCTCTTGATTCGGAGGAGGGGAAGAATAATTCAAGTTTCTTATACATGTCATTCGCTTACTGAAACTGAACCCTTCTAACGTTCCCGAAGATTAAGCAAAAGCAACAGCTGGTTTGAAAGGAAACATGTTTTCAGGTTATGCGCGTCGAACTACCGTTAATAATGTCTCTTTTGTTTTCGATATTGAAATCATGTTCCATAATTTATCGAATGATGATCGCACACAAAGAAAGACAACCCGAGGCTTAAGACATTCTATTACGAAAACAGTATATATATATATATATATATATATATATATATATATATATATATATATATATATATATATATATATATATATATATACTAGAAGAATACCAGTTCGGAGACTAGTAAACTAAATACTCTGGGTTTAAACTGCACTACTTCATGTCCGTATGAAACATATACTGGTACTAACCTTGTGTCTAGAACCCCTATTCTGATGTACTCCCTCTCTGTATATCTTTCCTTCTCACCCTCTCTCTATACATCCATATAAATCCTGTGTATCGTTTTATTGCAGCTCAATAATTTATTTATTTTTAAATTGCTATGAAACGCACAGAAGTAAAATTTGGTACAATAGAAGAGCATAACAGAGTTTATTGGTCAAATCGAGAATTTCATGGATAAGGACCGTTATGTGTCTATGGGGATAATGTCTACAGTTTGATATCAGTGCGAGAACTGTACACACAATTATTCGCGAGGAACTGAAGATGCGGAAGATTTTTTTTACATATGCATAACTTATCAAGGCCCATAGACCACTCGAGGATAAGGGGTAAGAGTGTACAGTAGACAATTAGACAATATAGTAATTGTTAGTAATGGAAATTCGGTAAATTTGTTAACTTAAGTGGAACGGCTCATCAAGAATTTGTTTACGTTAGACTTGAAGACAACCATATTGTAGTCAGCTGGAAAGTAGGAAAACGGAAGACAATTTTCCAGGCGTGCAGTTCTAAGAAAAAAGCTTGTTCATGGAATCTACGTTTAGGTTTAAGCACAGATAAAGAGTGGGGGGAATTATTGATAGTGTTTACAGCTAGACGAGTGTTTCTTTGTGAAAGTTTGGCGAGATGGGACCATAGATTGAAGCTCAGTCGAACACTTTCCATGAAAATAAAGATAAAGCAGAAACAAGCTAGCAACATCTCTTCTGTGAGAAAGAGGTTTCAGGGAAGAGAAAAGGACATCTCCTACGAGACTACGAAGTATTTTGAACTCTATCAAGGCAGGACAAGTCCTTTCTAGCAGCTCCTGTCAAGATGTGGCAACAGTACTCCGTCCTTGGACGTACCTGGCTCTTATATAGATAGAGAATTGCATCAACAGCGAGATATCTACTGGATCGATAGAAGGATCCGACCATTTTCCCAGCGGCTTTGGCAACAGATTTGATGTACGCGTTCCATTTAAGATCAGGAGGTTAAGACCAGAAGCTTGTCAAAATTGAGCCCTCTTGAAGACGAGAGTCATTCATTTCAATTGACGCCAGGTGGGGATCAGAACGTTGATTATGTAAAGATAGAAGCTTGGTTTTAGATGCATTAAAAGTAACCAGCCACTCCTTTCCCCATTGTACCACGTGCTCAAGATCAAAGGAGAGAGAATCGGAGAGAACTTGGTCGTTTACTGTCTTAGATGTGCTACCATAGATGGTAGTGTCATCAGAATAAATGTCTAGGAATGATGTAAGGATGTGATTTCGAAGACCATTAATGCAGATCAGGAAGAGAATTGGGCCCAGGATGGACCCCTGAGGGACTCCAACATTAATACTCTGAGCTTCTGATTTTTGCCCATCATCTACTACTCTTATGAATCCATCAGAGAAAAATAATTTAATAATTGAGAAGACATTTCCAGCTATACAATAGCTGGGATCTTGTAGAGTAAAACTTTATGCCATACCCTATTAAGGCCTTTGATATGCCAAGAGCAATTGCCCTAGAAAGATTGCCTTCGTCGAGTGATTCGCTAATCCCATGATAATCACACATCAAACACATCTGCCGTAGATCTAGCAGAACGGAAACCATATTGCGTGTCACTAAGAAGGTTATTTTTGCTGAGATGGTTGATTACTTCTCTATTTAACACAGATTCCAGCAACTAACTCATGATGCACAGGAGACTTATTGACCTGTACTGAGAGAGGGATGAGCGATCACCTGAATTCTTAAATACAGGTCATACTGATGAAATTTTCCAGGGTGATGGGAAGCTATTCTGCTTAAGACAACGTTTAAACAGTTTTGTAAGTTTGGGCACTAGTTCTGGTTGAAGTTTTGTGAGTACTATAATTAGAATATCGCCAGGGCCGGTTGCTTTATTGGAATCAAGGTTTTTGATTAGCTTGGCAACATCACGTACAGATATTTGTATATCACATAGGCCGAAGTTTGTCCAAGCGTGCTCCAACTTTGTTATAGGCTATTTGACAAAGATAGACATTAAGACAGTTCCTCTTCCCCCCTATATTTCAAGACCTTGCTTACTGTGACTTTTGCTAATTTCTTAAGCTCACAAAAAACCTTATAGGCTGTCGTTATGAGACACTTGAGGAAATGAAAGACGCTATGACGAGGGTGATTGACACGCTTACACAAAAGGACTACTACAGGGTCTTTCAGAAGTTATTGAAACCGTACAACAAGTGCATTGTAGCTGAAGAGATTACTAATAAGGGACTGGGGTTTTATGTGTGTACTATCAATAAAAGTGCCCATATGAAAAAAAAAAAATTGGAAACTTATATGAGGCATTATATGTAGGTGCCTTCAATGTTTCCAAAGTTCGTGCATATATATAAATATATATATCGCTTGAAAAATAACAACAATAACAAAATCTAAATTTATAAGCGATAAAAAAACCAGTATAATTAATCTAGGGATTATGGCCTAACGGTTAAGGCACCGGACTGTGGTAAACATGGTTCGATCCCTAGAAACAGTTAAACTACGCTGATGAGAGGTAAAAATCTTGAAACACACGTGTACGTAGATTACTGTTTTAAAAATAATAAATAAATAAAAATGTTATATACGTCCAAATTAAAAAGGGCGACTTTCTAAGTAAATAAAAAAATGAGCTCCGAGGCGGCGCCAATATTAACCGTATGTATCGCTTGAAAAATAACAGCAATAACAAAATCTATATATATATATATATATATATATATATATATATATATATATATAGAGAGAGAGAGAGAGAGAGAGATGTGTGTTTGTGTGTGCGTAAGTGTGTTAATTGGAGAATATGTTTAGTAAATTATATTCACGCTTTCTTTATACCAATCCTTTTATTTATGAAACTCGAGGTATTTTAAATATAACTACAAAGCGTATACTGATGAATGCAAAAAAGTCTGTATTCCAAATCCCAAGATGTTGTTCATCTTACCGTTTATTTCTTTCAGAATTAAAACATGTTCAATTCTTGAGAGCATATGTTTGGTAGTACAGAAACCACCCATCAATGTCAATATTTGAATAATTGCCGCCATAACTCATGAAAAGAATAAGAATTCATTAACTTTAAAAGAAAACAAAAAGAATGTAGGCATCTGTACATAAACTCGAAAATTCGGAAGAGTAGTTTCAATTCAGTGTTTTTACATTTATGCCATCTTAGATTATATATATATATATGTGTGTGTGTGTGTGTGTGTCTGTATGTGTGTGACCGTACGTGCATGTTTGCATGTATGTTTATGTGTTTCGTCCGAGACCCCTGCTGCATTTCTTTGGAAAGTTGATTTTCTAACCGACTCAGAATTCTCATAATTCGAATTCGATAGCGAAACAACAAGCACTTATAAATTCCATGGAATTAATGAACCTTTACCATCGTTCGCGAGTCACGTCCATGGACATAGTTCTAATACCCGCTCCCTGTCTATAAATCGACGGTGATCTGCTACGGCAGTGAAGACGCCCGTCGAAATTACAATCGTGGAGGCCGAACGGTCGCGGGGTCGAACGGTATAGCCAATAAATTGTGTAACATTTTCGCCTAGCCACCAACAGATTCGCAAGAGTCGTTGATTTAGTATTTAATAACTAGAGATTGCCAACCTAAAGGTGAACCCGCAGTGGTGGGGAGCGTGAATGAGAATTAAGGGGAAGGAGGAAGACAGATCGATTAATAGAAAGAGAGAAAGAGAATACGTAGGTAAAGGAAATAGAGGATTGGCTGTGGAACTGGGTTTAAGAGAGAGGATTAGAAGAAATCGACGAGAAAGGATTAGTAATCAATCGAAAGAGTAAAAGAAATGAAAGAAAGAAGATGTAAGCAAAATGCATGGAAGTAAAAAGAGAAGAAAAAATAGGACAATAAAATCATGAAATAGAAGGCAATATATCTATCATATCAAGCTGTAATATAAAAATGTGTGTGTCTATGTGTGCGTGTGTGTGTGTGTGTGTGTCTGGTCACGAATAGGCTTCTATGTGGAATGGAAATAGGCACAAACTTTAACAAATACTTTTCATATCTTTATGCGTAAGTATACTTTGATAATTATGTTTCAGTTTTAAGAAGTATGGTATGATAAAATTATGGGGTGTTCGTTCGAACCTGACCTCCATAGAATGGAAATATGTCACAAAGTTTAATAAGGTTTTTTAATATAGATCCACATAATATTGTGATAAGTGTTTCACTGTGAACAGGTATGGTATAATAAATTATGCGGTTTATCTATTTTATTTTTACTTTCATCATATTTTGCTTTGGTTTTGATGCCCCCAAATTCGAAGCTATCTCATTACAACCCTTCCTTTTCATAACCTATCATACTTTCATAAATCAAAGTCCATTTTCTGTAGGCTGTTTTAGAATCCATACAACGGCGGGCACTTTTGCTAGTATATATATATATATATATATATATATATATATATATATATATATATATATATATATACTAGCAGGGCAACCCGCTGTTGCTCGGAATTTAAAGGTGATTAACACATATCCCACACTTCTAATAATTTTATTGTCATCGAAATCGGTGAAATCGCTCATTCGTCAATCAAATTAATTGATTACCTGCTCTAGTCAGTAACTCACTGCTGTGCATTCTGAGGAAGCTTCACATGCCTCCCCGTAGTGACTTTGTTCACATTACATTGTAGTCTGCATTGCAATGTAGAGAACCTACAGTTGATGTTATGAAATTATGCTTAATTTTATGTAATGACTTGAATTAAGTTAAAAATGTAGAAGTCAAGTACAATTGTCCAGTTATAGTCTAAACAGAAGCCGTCTTTTTGTCTTATCAAAGAACCTACTGTTGAATTTATACGCCGAGCCATTCTGACTGTGTGATGATAAAACTTCTTGAATGCAATTATGTTGGACGGCGACATAAAAGTGTAAAAATGGACCAAAATTGGACTGGTTCTTCTTTAATCAGGTTTCTTTAATTATCGATGTTTGATACTTATCAGAGGTATTCCGGTGTAAAACCTATCTAAAAACATTTCAAGTCCCATAAGATACATGTGTGTGAAATTTAAAAAAAAAATAGCCAAGTCGTTTTGGAGTTTATAGGGAACGAAGTCATGCACACACCGACCAAGTGCCTTTTATATATAAGTAGAGTAAAGATAGATAGATAGATAGATAGATAGATAGGTAGATAGATAAAAACTTCTTTGCAATTAACGAAAAAAAAAACATTAAGAAATTTACGTGCGGGGTTTGAACCTACAGACCACGTCATGCAAAAAAAAAAGCACGCTATCAACTTACCCAACCACAATAGAATTTTCACGGCCCGTTGTTCTATCATTGTTGCGACAACATAGAAAAAATGGCTTTCTGGATGATAAATAAATTACAATAACATTTTTGATTATCGATTATCGGTAATTATCAGGGGTATTCTGACACAAGATCACTACCAGACTTATAGATTAAAGTTCTTTAAATTTTAAAGAAAATCTGTTCAACCGTGTCGGAGTATATAAGAAACGAACTCACACACAGAGAAAAAGTTGCATTTATATAATTGTAGAGAATATATATATATATATATATATATATATATATATATATATATGTGTGTGTGTGTGTGTATAATTCGAGGTTAATATATTTTCTAGAGGTGAAACCATCAATGACGTTCTTACGATGAAAGTAGGGCAAGATATACTTCCTATTTGTTTTACATAAGAATTAATATGTCGCTACACATTCATCAGCATGTTCTGGGCAGGCAGTTACAAGTAACTAGGGATTTTTCAGGCGTTATTGCTTATACAAAAGAAAAGTCCGTATGTGTGTGCACGCGCGTGTGTATGTAAAGAGAGATTGAGTGAGATAGATAAATATGATATGACGGAATTCAAATGATCAAATGATCAAATAAATATGTACATATGAAGCGGCTCTCTGTCTGTCTGTCTCTCTCTCTCTCCCTCTTTATATATATATATATATATATATATATATATATATATATATATATATATATATGTATATATATATAAACAGATATTTTTAAGACAACAGAAAGCCTATATATATACATATATATGTATATATATATATATATATATACATATATATATATATATATATAATATTTTAAAAATTATATTTTAATTATATTTTAAAAATAATGCATATGCCGCTCCGCATTTGGGCGTACCAAACTGGTCAAAAGGGAACATTTTTCCCATCTCGTATTTAGGTAAAAATGCGCTTCGATATATATAATTAAATTCATTCAATAAGTATTGTTAACAAAATCAAACACACACACACACACACATATATACACACAGACAAAGTGGAACGATAAATGTGTCGCCCTAAAGAAAACAACACTAAAGCTTTATTTTCGAACTTTTATTTAAAAAAACTCAATTCAGGAAAATTGATTATGTCGTGGGGCTGATATCTATTTAATGTAGCTGCCTTCAATTTCAATCATCACCTCGATTCGGATACGGATCTAGGAGCATGCTTTTTCAACAAACGCCGGCGAGGGCTCGACATATGACGGCGATCAGGCTAACTTTGGTGTTGGGGGGGAGGTCATGTTGGTGATGTGCTCGACGTGTGATCAAACGAAGTTATTCAGCGGGTTCAGGTCGGGAGAGGAGGGGGTCAGTGAAAAAAAATACAAATCATAGCACTGCTTCTGTAGCCAAGACTGTGCTTCTTTCGACTTGTGGGGCGGCGGCAAATCTTCCTGCCACACCCAAGGTCTGTCTGCGGATACCTAATTGCACCAGGGGATCAGCACACTCTTCAATGCACCCAAATACACTTTGCTGTTGACATTCAAACCGACTTCGAAGGTGGTAGGTGGTATGACGTGGTCCTCATTTGAAATGGCACCAAAGACCATAACCGTGGCCGGAAAGTTTGTTTTTATTATTCTAGACACGTCCCCTATTATTCGTGGCAATCCACCGATGCATTTTGAGGATGCTGACAATGGTCCTGTTGTCATGACTTGGATCGGTAGAGAGCAGGAGTTATAGAGCTGCGCACGTCCGATCTCGTTTGTTGAACATTGTGTCACTTTCATACATAATACAAGATCACTTATTGCTTTTGGGATTTGTACACAATTGGCCAACTATTAGGTGGTCTGCGACTAAAAAACAGCCGGTTTTTATCTAACAGAAATGCGATCATGTCGTCTTTTGTAAGGGCAACAATTTTACTGTTTTACCCTATGAATATATATATATATATATATATATATACATATATTTATTTATATATATATGTGAATACATATACATATATACATATATACATATACATATATACATATATATGCATATATATATATATTTATATTAAACTCAGCAGACATGTATTTATTTATATATGGTTGCGCTTTATATTTTAGTGAGGTGACCCTTGACCCCTAAGTGTCACTAACATTCTTCCATTCAAATAATGGACTTTATTATGATTCAAAATGGGATTTATTTTAGTAGGTAAAATCATATTAACTACTTTTACATAGAAATGAACCCATATTGTTTTGGTTTTTCTTAATTTTTAATTTCCAAAACTCTGCGTGTATACCCATCCAAAGAATGTTTTGTCGTATATACTCATTCTTATGTATCGACCTTTTACTACGTGTTTACAATATTTCCGGCTAAAAACTAAAAATGAAATCCCAAATGCTATAAGATGAATAAATTAGCATTTTAACAATGGCCGCCTACCATATTTTCCCACTCTAAATTCTAGACATGGCGTCGACAAAATGGCTGCGTGAAAATAATCTCTTTCATACAACGTCCCAATCAACTCGGCTCACATATCAATAGGCTGAATAAAAAATATCAACAATTTTGCGGTTTGCAAGAGCATTATATGAAGTCGCCTTTATCTCGACACGCGGAAATTTCTTCCAGTTCTTTTGTCTCTGGTAAATCCAGCTTTATTCGACCAGCATGAAAGGAAACGCGAAAATATATCTATTCAATCTGCATTATTAGATGCGCTATAATAAGCTGTGTCCGTTAGTCTGTAAGGCGTCAGTTGGCTATTCTTCGAAATGTATTCGTGATCAATTGTGTTACATTCACTATCGTTATTGTTTTTGGGGAGAATTTGAAAATTCATAAACTGCGACATATTTGTTATTATTGTATATATCACAAATCCTTAGAAGAATGAACAATTGGAAACAAGTATCCACTATGGCTATGCAATTTTTACAGTGAAATACCTACAAACGGGGTTATTTAACCTGGCGTAGTGACATGAAGGAAAAAGAAGCAACCATAGTAGAATTTAGTATTTCCAGGGTTGAACAGAGCGATGAGTTAGTAAATGACTAAGTTTTATGCATAAGAAAGAATATTGAATGCTAGTCTCAATCACTCCAGTTATTATAGGCGGAAACGGACTCCTACAAATGAATATCCAAAAACTACCTGGCGAATATACTCGGTGAACCCAAGTGCAAAGGGATTCAAACAATTACACGTAAAGTTGGAATTTTAAGAAAGGATCTTCTGGTAATTATTTATCACATCCAGAACAAAATGATTAGAAAATTAACAAAAAAAAAAAAAAAAAAAAAAAAAGGAAAATTTAAATTCCTATTAGGTACCAACTTCGAGTTCCTTTGATATGTTTGTATAAGAGTTTCTCATATACATTGATATGAGGATGCATCTCGTGTAAAGTTAACTCTGACTACTTAAATAAATGTTGTGATATCTTCTCAAGTTGCGGACGCAGGTACTCTGTCTATTACGAGAGGGCAACTTTTAATAAAAGAAAGTGAATAAAAAGCTGTAGGCAATGAGGAACTGACATAAAATACAAATATTAACAAGAATGCATACTGTCAGTCTGGCAGACACACGGGATTAAAAGAGACTATCAACTCGTTTATACACCTGGTTGGAAGGGGTAGAGAATGGTGTTAACCTTCCTACCTCTGGAAGTGATACGCCAGGCATGACAAAGATCAACCAGTATCAGCCATCGGACCTTGATGAAAAGGGTGTTTTCTTCCATTCTTAATCCATTCGTAGCAACAAAAACTTGAAAAATAAGATGCTTAAAAGCCTGACTATGGTTTGTTGCTCAAAAAAAGGTACTATTGTTTTGCTGTCACTCCTAAAATTTGTAAGGTGGAACCAAACACCAAATAAAATCCTTGACAAGAAGATAAAAGAAACCGACATCCGTAGAGTCAGGTTTTTGTCTTGCATAACTATAGTAATGCATCTCTTTATTATAATACGTTACGGTATTTTGTTTTAGTATGTACGTTATCATCTTTCACACATGCTTGAAAAAGTGAGGTAATTCGATCGCCTCACCCCAAAAATGAAATGCAAAATGTAACTGAAAAATAGCAAATGTAGTTGTTTGTCCGAATTATAATTTTACGCATTTCAAAATGAATTGTTCCCTCATTGACATTTTTTGACAATGTTAAATCAATTAATTGCATTCTGTTTATTGTAAAAGCATTTTGATCATTACAAATTTAAATACGTAAATTTACAAAATGTTGTACATATTCCAAGGATATTTTGCTTTTATTTATATTTATTTTGTGAGTGGCAAGTAATTATTTATTTTAAAATCATTCTATTTCCAATAATTTACCAGCATACCCAGTGTGTAAACGTTTTTTTTATTCATCTAATTTCTTACATCTTTCTAAATTATATTACCATCAAAAGAGGATGTGCTTAATTAATTCTATGATACAACATTATAATAACATATATATTAGTGCTATGACTAAAAATATAGATCATCCGTCACAGGTGTATTTTTACGTTTGAGAAAATATATGCACTTTTAACTAGTGGTTTTACGGTAATCACACCAGTATGTATTAAAAATTTATGTGTTAATTTAGAGATTTATAAATAATCTGATTCGGTAATTTTATCAAAATAGGGAATATATCTATCTATCTCTCTATCTATCTATCATATATATATATATATATATATATATATATATATATATATATATATATATATTAGCAGAAGTAGCCGTCGTTGACTGAGTTAAAAAACAGCCTACAGAAAATGGACTGTGATTGATGGATGTATGATCGGTTATGAAAAGGTGGGATTGTAAAGAGATAGGTTTTGATACTCAAAAATGTTACCCTAAGCAAAATATGGTGAAAGTAAAGATAATTTTCGCGAAAATATATTTTTTATATCAACTTTTTTCCATTCGTAGCCAAGAGTGAACAACAAGAGAAAATGTTATATATATAATAATATAAATATACAAGAAATAAATGTTACCATCATCAATAAAAGTTACTTTTATGGTAGAAAAGTGTATATTTTTAAGTAGTTTGTAAAAAAAAAATTTAATTCACGAACCGATTTTAAAAAAATGGCAGCGACTTTGAAATGGAGAGGCCCGTTTTCAATTTGAAGGAAAGGCACCTGAGCATTCTGTGTTAACAATTTTAGAGAATTCCGTCAACGTAAGGAATATTTATAAACATATTTGAATGTTTTCCGTTATTTTGTGCTTGAGGAATATTCGATTATGGCATGTGTAGTTTATATAAATATTCATTTAAGTAATTGTTGCCTCAAATTTCGTTTTAATTTCGGTTCGTTGAAATTATTTCAAGTAAAGAGCATTAAAAACTATTTAAAAAACATGAATTGCACTTTTATTGACTATGATAACATTTATTTCTTCTATATTTATTTTTCGGGTAGTCGTTTGTTGGCTTTTCTGCTAAACACTCTTACTAAATAATATCGACGAAATATCGAAAAACAAAGACACAAAAACAGTTTTGAAAAATAATGAAGCTTTAGCAAAATTGGATATTAAAAAAGTAAACACGTCATTACTTTAGTTTTTTTAAAGCAAAGAATCGATATAAATATGAATAAAAAGAAAATAGCGCCCTTTTCAGGCAGAACAGCTTCGTTTCAGTTTTACAGTATTGAACGATGTAGTATTGCGCCGTCGGATTCAGGGTTGTACTATTATAATGTAAAGAACACACAGAAGGGGTTGTAATGAACTGAATTCCTTCTAGTACACTGACAAAAAAAGCTTAAACAGATATATAAATAAAAATAAAAAGGTTATGTAAATGTTTTTAAAAAGACACGTAATCACGTGAGCAGGATTTTTCCTTCTTTTGACACGATAACAAGTAACGTTGTTATTTTTTTTATTATTTATCTATTTATCTATTTTCGAAAGAGTGCCACATGCAATTGGAGAAGGAAAAAACAGAGTAATGCAAAATTTGTGTCGAGAATAGTCTAAAGTTCCTACTTTTCTTTTTGGCTTTCACTTTAATAAGATAATGTGAATTTATGAGGTGAATTTATTTGACACAATATGATTCAACTGAAAAAATAAATAAAAGCTAACGTGAATTAAGATTAAAGTTAAGGTGCTATTGTGGACCTTCACCCCTTTAAAAAAATCTTGGTGAACTTTGTGACATATTTATATTCTATGGAGGTCAGGCGCGAGCAAACACCCAATAATTTTATTATACCATATTTCTTAACTGAAACATAATTATCAAAGTATACTTACGCAAATAGATATGAAAAATCTTTGTTAAAGTTTGTGCCATATTTTCATGGAGTACCGGCGCGAACGCAGACACCACAATTTTATTATACCATCACTATTTAAGTTAAAACATAGTTATCAAAGTATTCTTATGTACATCTATATCAAAAACCCTTGTAAACGTTTTCTTTTCATTTTTTCCATACTTTGGGGACCAGGCGCGAACGCAGACCCCACAATTTTTATGAAC